>NW_024884142.1:95063155-95125761 GCF_019232065.1 Centrocercus urophasianus | reverse complement strand
TTAGTTTGCCCATACAGCAAGAAGTGCATCTCTAATGCGGGCTGGAACGAGGTCTGGCCACGATGACTTCTAAGCCACTAATCTCATCTGGGCAGCAGGGTCCCATTCTTTCCTAAACTTCCAAGAATGACGGCACTGCACCTGCACTAATACCTTGGTGTCACAGAAATAAGGGGTCTTAAACATCAGCAAAAACAAAAAATGAACTTGTGATTTTCATCTTATGACCAGCTAGAGTCCTATAGAATGTGAGGCAAGAAAGAGCCCAAAGCAAAGGGCACGAGGTACAGGGAAGTTCAGGAGGGACACGAGCTCTAGGGTGCTCTAAACCCCACAGTGCTGGCTGAGAGGACAGCAGGAAAACATACCCTGGAAGCTGGGCTTGCTCCAAGCTGTTGACCACCCAAAGCTGGCTGGGCCTGGTCCCCACCACCCCAGGGGCCCTGCTGCTGGCTGGCCGCCATTCCGATGCACGCAGGGCCCGCCTGCAGGAAGGCTCCTCAGGGAAGTGCCAGCAAAAGCAGCTGGGCCTGGCTGTGCTGTGCTGCGAGGTGTCCCTGCAGACCAGCCTTGGCTGAGCTGAAACTGGATCCTCAGTAACATTTTTTTGTTGCTTCGAGTCGTGTGAGAACACACAATAGGACAACAGGACAAATGCTCACATGCACTTTCTTGCCTCTATTTCCACTCTCTGGAATTAGGCCAGAGACACCTAAGTAGTGCACTCTGTTCTCTTCCACTCCCTCTCAGAAATTATGGACTCGTTCTCCTTTGCAGCCAATTTCCTCCTCCTTGTCTGTCCGGGCCCAAGCTTAAACCAGCACCAAACAATGTCTCCCTGTTCCTCCCTGGGGCCCATTCTCCACAGATCCCTACCAGGCTCCCTGAGAGCCCTCCCAAATCTTTACAGCTTTATTTTTACAGACCCAGCAAGCAAACCTGATCCTTCTGCTCTGATTCTTGGAAAATTCCATTCTCAGTTTGCATATGAACTTGACTACTGATCTCCTTCAGGTTCAGATACCCCGACATCCCGAGGGGTTCCACTGCAGAGGCCACAAGCACCCTGCCAGCCCTGCTCACACATACCTGATCCTGCAGCACAGACCTGACTCAAAATGCAGAAATATTCTGTGGCTCGCTGTCTTCCCAATGTAAGCCTAGAACTTGGGCACTGTCAGGTCAAACAGTGAGTAGGTCACATGTTATTCACCTCCCCACTTCTTTGTATCATCTACAGGTATTAGTCTAAGGCTTGCACGAATTATGATTCACAAAAGCAAGTGTTACAAAGTAAATATCAGTCTCAAGTAATCGATTTCTACATATTCTTTTCAAATACGTTCTTCCTCACAGCGTAGCTACAATCAGGGACATTCCTGGAGCACTGGATGCAAAAGTCCTGCCAACGTTTCTAAAGCTACACCATAAAGAAGTTCATGTGTTTGTAAAAGCTAATGGTTAACTTGTTAACACATCGTGTTGCCATCTAGAACTAATACAAGAATAACCTAATAAATACAGTCAGCCCGTTGACTGTATGGCTGAATATGAAAACATTTTCTTCCTCACTCCTCGGCTGTCAATGAACATAACAGAAGGCACTCTGAAGAACCTCAGTGTTCCTTAGCTTCATATTTGACCTATTCTTTCTTTACAATTTTCTATAATAAAAAGAAATTGAGGAGAAAAAAAAAAATGTGAGCAGACTTAAGCTTGTAATAATTACACCCTTAAGACCCTTACTAGACTCTGCATTAATCAGTTATCAGAAATAATTGTTTCAGTTCCAGGTAGCCAGCAATAGCACTCATATTACAGAGCACGGTGTTTTGGCTCCGTTTTGAGCAGGATAAAAATGAAACTAAGAAAGGCATACTGTCCATGTGACCTACAGGACTTGGATTATTACCTCTAAGCTTATTAAGAGTAAAAGCTGTCAGTCGGACCACCCTACAACCAGGGAGGAAAACTAAGATTACTCAGCAGTAAAAGGCATAAAAAGGCGAAGTGCATTCTCACAACGGGCAAAGGCAGTGAAAGTGAACCACAGACCTGCTTCAGCTATCCAGAGCAGTAATTGGCTCACGAGAGCCACTACCACGTTAAGGCATTACCATTATCTAGCTCACATAACTGGAAATTCACGCTCTGTTCTTTAAATTGGCTTAACTAGCAGCATCTGCAGCACTTTAATTAATTACAGCAATTGGCGTACCTTAAAAGTAGATGCACAGATCTGAAACGATAATGCCCTGTGAGTAATAACTGCAAGCCAGTATTAAGCCAAATCTACCCTAAACAAAACCAAGTATATACGCTGTTGTGCTTCAACTGCGTAGGAAGCAAGTGGGAATGGAGGAATTATTATGGCCTGTGTGGGACCCTCAGCAAATACTACAGTTCGGTGGGACACATGCGTTTAGCGAGCTTCTGAACGCTGAAGCTCACTGTGCGTGTACCAAAAAGCCAAGCAGGTAGGTATCAGCAGGTCAAAACTCAGGCAGGCACTTGAACTTTGCTCGCCTTTGAAACAAAATTGCAATTAAAAATCACAACAGAGATTCATGACTGCTATTTATTGGTATAGAAAAAAAACAAAGCAGCAGCAGCCAGATACTACCAGCAAGCTGCAAAGGAAGTCTTATTGACAGCCAGCTGCTTAGCTTCAGTAAAAAAATCCACACAAACAACAAATGTAATTTCTTCATTCCTCCAGCTCTAAAACACAGTAAAATTGCCTTCAAAAAACAGAGATGATGCTATTGTTATTTATGAACAGTAATCAGAAATCTTTATGTAGAAGAAAACAGTGTTTCAAAGCCTGACAGCTAAATCCTTGCATCCACAGCAGACACACTGCAAAGCTGCTCTTTAGCAGTCCTCTTCATACCACCCAGTCAGAACGCAGAACAAGGCTTATCAAGATTTGTTGTGACTTGCTTCTCTACAATTTCTGGTTCTATGTTTAATTATCCCTGTGCTGAGAAACGGGACACAAGAACCTGAAATCTCATGTCTTTCTCGCATGTAATGAAAGTTTAAACAAACAAATGTCAATAATTCAGCGCTCCTAAACGGATCGAATCTGATCCTCAAATTCATACATAATTCAGGAGTCACAACACCCGGCCCCAACGCTGTGACTAAGCCAACTTTTCCTGGCGAACTTGAATCCGTTTATCGAAGCCGAGTGTTACCATTCACAGCCATACGAAAGAAGGAAACACAGATTTCTTCCTTCTAGAGAATATATCATAGTTCTGAAAACATTTTTAACCAAGATAGAAAACAGACAGACGTAGGATCAACGAGGGTCTAAGGGGTTTTAAGCTGCCAAAACTTTTCCCAGCCAACACAAGTAGATGCTGCAGCACAAAACCTGCCTTTGTGCCATCCCACCCGCCACCCGTGTGCTGCGAGCAGCTCGTGCTCAGTGCACGGCGAACAATGAGAGCGAGCAGCACCACGCAGCTGCCTGCAAGCCTCCACGGCCGCAATAGCCAGGCTGGGGCCGCAGCAACAGCCTGAAATAGCAGGCTGATGTAGCAGCTCACACCACAGAGATGGGAAAGGGGGGAAAAAACCTTCTGCAGAACTGCACAGCTTCGGTGACCGTGCCGATATTCTGCACGTTTCAGCTGGTCAGACAGCAGTGAAACTCTTCAGTCTCTGCTCTTTACAATTAAACACACTGTGCTATGCATTTATGTGTATGCAGGAGTACTTTCTAGTGCTGCATGCAATTTTAGAACAGGACTACCTGTGCTCAGATAACACATTTTCTGCCGTGCACAGAAAACAACGGCACACACAAGTAAGCAGCTGCACACTCGGTGCAATCACGATCATTTCCTGAGGAGCCATTGATAAATATTAATCTAGAATCCACATGTGTGAAGGCACCGGCCTCCAAGGAAAAAAGGCCACGATGCGGGAGAAATACAAAATAATAACTCTTATCTTACGTTGCTGCTTATTGCACACATCACTCATTCCTGATGGAGAGAGATCACAAGGGCACATCACAAGCCATTCCTTGCCTAAATACCATCACAAAATGCTACGCTATAAAGGTTGGGGGGATTAGCACAAAAGGTCCCGCTCCAAGACAAATGTCTCCTTCAGAGCTCAGCTCACAGCAGCACGACGCTCGCTCAGCCCTGCGGCCCCAAGCGCCCGCGCTGCCCAAACTCGCCGTCCGCTTCCTCTGCCTCGGCCCTACCAGCAGCTCGGGAGGGGGGATTTTAATTTCAAAAGCCCAAAGATCAACCGATAGCTCCTCCTTCCGATCTGAGAGCATTCTGAAACGACTTCTGCATCAGACTTAGGAATTTGCCAACTTGGCAGGGTCTGAACTCGGCGTCCTCCTTCCCCTTCCAGTCTCTCACCTTTCCACAAGTAAAACACACACGAGATGCTACTTCAACAAAAAACTTGGTTTTAGGTATTGACGATCTTCAAACGCTTTATACAATTAATTTAATCACATTTACATAGAAGTCACTTTTAAACACAAATGCACAGAAATGAATTTATTAGCAGGCACTAAAATAAATTGGGTTCTGCTGTCCCCATAAAACCGCAATGGGATTTTTAAGCAAGCCATCCATACCGGGGGGAGACGAAGAAAAGATTCAGATTTCTAAGGATACTTCTGAATTTAACTATTCCTCCCCAATGATTACGCTGTTTCTCATGTTGCAGAAAGCCTGCGTGTCAGAAGCTATCTGGGCTCTCTTTATCTTTCCCCAATGCTGTTTTCTCGAGGCCCTGGACCTTTTCCTTTCAGTAGCAGGCTGCAGTATGAAGCAGTAAGATCTCTAAAGGGGAAAGGGCCGAATTTTAATACAGAATACTTCAGACTCACCAGGATGGTAATTTCTTTACTCCCCCTACCGGCATATTTTTAAAGCAAAGGTGAAAAATCAGGGGTGTTCCACCTCGTAAAATATAATGAGAAAATATTTTTTGTAACCTCAAAATAATTGCTCACACAACTTGGCAGAACATGAATCCCAGCGCTGGGGATTTCTGAGCCACCAGCAAATTTCTGGTAGATCTTTTTGTTGTAAGAATTAACTGAACACCTCAAAACCAACATTCCAGACCACTCTGCTTTACAATTACTATCAAGCAGTTCCATCATCTGTCACTGCTCAGCTCAAACCTGATCACACCCCAAATCACATTCAGCAGCGATCTATGGAATATAACTCTACCTGATCACCACGCATGTACAGAAACGAGCAAAAACATCCCGAGCTTCACGAGTTGCTACTTCAATGTTCAACAGCGCTCTGTGAATCATTTTATATTAAAATTGGATAGTTCTAAACATCGTGCATACAAGAAGTATTGTTTGACACAGTGCCATTTTGATGATAAATTGCAATCTACGGCTCAAATAATTCTACCCAGGGATTAACATTTCAGAGGCTGAGCCAGAGATTATGTGTGTGGATCTTGAATTTCATCATCTCCCTTCGGCACAATAGCTTATTCTTCCTATTTTCATCTATTCTCTCATGAAGGGTCAGGAAAGCTTAGCCTTGCTGTTTCATTCATTTCATCTCTACATTAACCAGATACCTTGCAGTCTTTAGTTCTTACGTGTTATTCCATTACAAATACTACAGCCACGCTTGCACCATGCTACTGCTAATGAGGTATGTACCAAATCAAAGGGTGCCATCAAGTGGTTGCAGCACACTAACAGTATTATGCAAAGCTAGTGCTCTGCAAGGGGCTTCACTGGGACTTGATACAGAGGATGGATTCGACTCCATCATTATTTAAAGCTTTTAGGAGAATTCAGTCACTGAAGGCTGATCCTACATCATTCATTTCCTTCCTTTTAAATTCCAAGGCTCGGACAAGCAGCCAGGAGATGCCTGGCTTCACTGCAAGTATCAGTGGGCACCAGGATAGTTCTGGCCACCGTGTGCTCAGCATCTCATTGGTATGCACCCAAGGACAAGTTAAAAGCCTTACAGCCAGCGCTGAACCAAGAAGAGTGCTGTATGTGGGGGTTTCTCAGCAGGCCACCACAGAAGAGAGAACAATTACTTGTGCCACCACCCTCTGGTTTCAAACCTAAATGCATACCTGTTGATCTGTACTCATACTGTACTTGAAGACAATGCAAGAGCTTCCCTGTAACAGTGCTGATTAGTAGCTTTGACACCACTCAGCAATGGGAAGTAAAGTTCACTTGAAAGATAATGCTGACACCAGTACTCGACCCAACATAAACTACTGACCTCCCCAGACAAAATACTCCACAGCCAATATCCACTTCATTTCTAACCACTTTCTTCTAACACACACAGTCATATATCAAAGCATTAGACCACAGCCCATTACCCCACAGCTCCCCTTTGTTTGGCAGGAAAATACAAAATCCAAGCAAATAACCAAAAAGGCAATACCCAACTTACTCTGCTGGGAATTCAAACAAGAAAGAGGGAACCAGATCAGATTTTTCCAATGAAAAGAACATTGTCATCCTAAAGCCTGCGACAACTCTGCTTCTGTAGAAAAACAGTTTTGCACATGCCATGGGACACAGAAGGGTCTAGTTTGGTGGGGAAGAGATCATACTGACTCAAGATTACCCAGCTATCTTATGATAGGATGGCTATCAACATCAACACCTCCAGAAACACAGCTGTCACTTAAAACAACACCTTCCAGCTTGCAGTTGCAAAAAAAAAAAAAAAAAAAGAAAAGGAAAAAAAAAAAAAAACCACCAAGAAATTGAGATTCATATGCAACTGGTAGAGATAGAAATAATTTTCTTCATTTCTACAAGAGTTCAGCTGAAAAGTATGAAAAGCAGCAGTTATGATCATCCCAGCACAACCTCTGACTACAAGGATGCAACTTCAAGCACATTTTTCCTGCAGTAGTGACAGAGAAGACTCTGCACTACAGAAATGCTCAAGATGCAATCTGAGTCCCAGACTCTTCTCAGCCCCTAAAAAACCAGCAGCCATGTCCCTACATCTGCTCTGTTTACAAAGCTTGCTGCCAGCTCATGCAACTACTCATAACTTGGGATACCTACCACAGCCACCCTTAGGAAGTATGTGATTATGATGCCCATGTGTTAAGACCAATAATGAATCTTCATCAACTGCAAGGCAACACTCACATGTGGTAAACTAAGGACAACTGGAATTTGCAATGCGCAAAGAGGTCAGCCCTTAAAATTCCCCATGTTATCCCTCACTGCCAGATTTCAAACTTCACATGAACCCCTTCACACTTAGCTGCTTTTATAGGTCTGCCAAATTCCTGATCCTGTAATACAGAACGCTCACAGGAATTCCACATGCAAAATTCTAGGTGCTTAACTAGAGCTAGGAGAAAAAATCATTTAAAAAGTGGAAGAGCAAACTGAAAAGACGCTACGTCGTTTCCTGAAATATTTCATAATACGTGAGAGTTTCAGAAATAAAAAATAAAGAGCTCAGCTTCCATGAAGTAGCAGAGTTGCTTCATCCAAAGGGAAGACTTCAAAGAAGGAATGCAGATGGTAGTTATGGAGCAGGCTGCATTAAAACCAGAACTACAAGTATTTGACCAAACCCATCTTAAACACCCAAATGTTTTCACAGATCTCAAATATCCAGTTACCCTTTCTCTACAGCGTCCACACTAGTTATTTATGCAGCCCATTTAATACCTTAAATACTTCCTAATAAGTAAGTCTCCTTGGTTGTAAGATATAATTAAATTTATATAACATGAATTATAACTAATTATAGTGAAGATTTACACTGATGATACATGGAAGGAGAAGCACATATACTTTATGCTAATTCTTCGTTGACAGACTTTTAGAGTTATTTTTCAAACAGCCCATTTTGTCCTTTCATTGTCAAAATATAGATAAAATCCTCCCACACTCATTATGCTCCTTCCTACAGCTGCTCCTGGGAGCCTGCACCCACTGCCTCTGTCTTTCAGGGGTTTGGCACTACTTCTTGAAGTTCATTCCACCAGTGACTGCTCATTCCCTCTGCTGCTGCCTTCCCTGCTGCCCACGTTACCTGACCATACATTCTCCCACAGACTTACCTTTCAATTGCAAACAAAAGCTCTTTATGCACCAATGCCAGTTGTGTCAATAACTCTTCACATAATTTTCAACATTTCTTCTGAAAACTAAAAAGTGTATTTATTTATAGGAGGCAAAGCTCTCAAAGTCAGACCTGGCAGCTTCCTATTTCACACTGCACCACTGGGTATTAACACAAACTTAGAGCTTGCCAACCTCCTCTTTGTTCTCAGTGCTGGTCTATGGGAAACATAGAACCAGAGCTGCTACAATTTAAAAGCACAAAGAAACATCCAATTGTATCATCTTCAGGCTTTAAATCAATCACATTTGATATATTATCACGTATTATTTTTCAAGCCACTGGAAAATGTAAGAAACATTACTCAAGCATAAACCACTGCGCTCAGAATAGCAAATGTTGAGCTCAGGGTTGCAGCATAATGAGTCACAGATTTTGCAGCACTTCAGTTTAACCTTACGTTTATTTAAGTTCGTATGTGGAATCAGAACAATAGCAAACTATTCAATGCCATTTTATTCGCACCTTCTTTCCAGACTAGATGTCCAGTTGCCACCAGCTCCAAGCTAAATCAGAACTTCATTTATGCTGCCAGTTGAACTTCAAGAAACCATGCAACCAACTACAGATAACACAAACAGTGAGGAAGGAGAACTTCCCATTAAAAGGCAATATGATGGTGCACCACCAACTTACAATAAGGAATATGCTGAGAGGGAGGAAAAGAAACCTGACTGGAATGGCATCTGTTTAATTATGGAGATCAATTAATTTCCTTTATATTGAACTCTATTAAGACAGCTAACAACCAAAGATAAGAAGCTGAAGGCAACACCAAGTGCTATTATACTACTGTTAGTTTTCTTAATACCAAAGGTTTCCAGGACCCCATAACTCTTATTTTTCTGTAGCTTCTGTTATTTTTCTCTAGCTTCTGTTCTGCCAGTGGACACTAATTTCAAACAACATGCCCTGAGTTAAATTACACTCCTTGCATGTACAATATGTACAATCCTATCCATCGCTTAACGCTGAGCTACGTTTTACACCATAATGGATATTTTAATTATTTTTTGACACATATTTCTGTACGTTGAGCACATGGCATTATCTCAAATCAACCACCATGTTCAGTAGGACTCCCAGTTATCTGCCTTTGAAGGTGACTTATGTCAAAAACATTTTACATTAAACGCATTGCTACTCTTCCCATTTTCCACACTGAAAATTCTGTATTACATGGCTGCAACGTATGCTGTTTAAACACTGTATGGCTACTGGGTCAAAAATGAGATTTATCCATCGTAATGTTGCCCCAGACAGTGGTATTTTAAATAATGATATTCTGAATGGCATCAAGTGCAAACACATACCCACGACTGTATATAAATGTGAAAACACATTGAATGCATAAAAATAGAAAAAAGTGGCAAGCTGAACAAGCTTAAAAGCAAATACTTTTCTATTAAAAGGCAAGTTGGCCAGTTCAGCTTATGTCTAGAGTATGATTAGAACCCCACTGTAAAACAATTACCAAGGCACTATTCTGTATTTGATGTCTGAAAGAGAAAAGACCTCATGCAGACTCTGTGTGCGCTGGCAAGTATATTTTACTGCTGATTTTCTATGAATAAACATATGCTAAAAGTGGCTGAAACACACTGCTGGTTTTAAACATGCTTAATGTAGTATTAGGGGTTCGTTTCCAAAGCTGTCTGCCTTGTTTATCAGCTTCCTCCCTCCAGCTGGCAAAGAATACCACTGACAGCAACTCCGATCAGCTGTCTGGCACAGTACACTCATCTACAGGAGATGCATACTACTAGCAGAAAAAAAAAGAAAGAAAGAATTTAAACAAAATGGTTCCAGCGATTTAGAAAACAGTTGTACTTTACCACTGCGAATCAATAATAACCATATAAATTATATGTCATCAAACTCATTCCATTCTAAATATTATGGTGTACAGCACTTACTGAGCTTATAAAACCAGAGTGTAATGCTTGGGCTGCTCTGTGCAGCTCCCAACATCCTCCTGTCTGCATCTACCATTTGTGAGACCACATAGTGCAAGTGTAGCATAATATTGGAAGATTACTAGAAAATTTTGAAGTGAAAAGCTGTACTATGGTTTTAAAAACTGCTACTGAATCTGTAGGCAAACATATCTAATACAGTTCAATTCAGCACAATTAGTAACACTGTGCTCTTTATCACCTTCATCAACGACTCAGTGGCATCAAGTACACCCTCAGCAAGTTTGCTGATGACAACAAGCTCAGTGATGCGGCTGACGCAGCTGAAGGAAGGGATGCACCCATAAGGATCTGGACAGGCTTGAAAAGGCCCACATGAACCTAAACTTTAACCAGGTCAAACGCACAGTGTTGCACTTGGGTTGGGGCAATCCCAGATATGCATACAGACCGGGAGAAGAATTCATTGAGAGCAGAGCTGCAGAGAAGGACTCAGGAGTCCTGGTGGATAAGAAGCTAGACATGGGCAGCAGTGCGTGCTTGCAGCCCAGGAGGCCAACGGTATCCTGGACTGAATCAACAGAGTGGTGGCAGCAGGGTGAGGGAGGGGACTGTCCCCCTCTGCTCTGCCCTCAGAGGCCCGTCTGGAGTACTGCATCCAGTTCTGGAGCCCCCAGCACAATAAATATGTGGAGCCATTAGAGTGGGTTCAGAAGAGAGCCATGAAGATGCTCAGAGGGCTGGAGCACCCCTGCTACAAAGACAAGCTTGTTTAGCTTGGAGCAGAGAATACCCCAGGGAGAACTCACTGCACTCACTTCAGTACTTAAAAGGAGCTTATAATCAGGAGGAAGACTGGTCTGATAGTGAGAGAACAAGGGGGAATGTCTTTAAACAATGAGGACTGCTCATTCTTATATTATTGTACTGGCTCACACAACATCAGAGGCAGATAGTGGTGGTATGGCACTAGAAGCTGAACCTTCCCCACTACTGCTCCACTACGTTTTGTTGAGCTGTGACAGATGGCAGCAGAGGAGCAGACTGACAAAATGGTGTCTGACATGGAAGTGCAGATGGAGCAAAGGCATGGAACAGAATTCCTCCACACAGAAAAAATGTTGCCCACTAACATTCATTGATCTGTGGTGTGTTTCAGCAGTGACAACAGTGGCTCACCTCTGCCAGTGCAGGATTTTCAAGTGCAGAATGCAGGCTCTCATTCATCACTGGTGAAAATGCATAGCTAATGGTGGTGACTATGCTGAAAAATAGTGTTTTGTAGCTAAGAATTTGCTCTATTAAATAGTGTCATTGTATTCTTTGTACATCTTGTAGTTTCCATTGAAATAATTTGGAGACATTACTTTCAGTGCAACCTATTTAAATGAGGCTCAAGACAACTCCTCTTTACTCAGTGTGGTCCAGATAAGCCAAAAAGGTGGACACCCATGGGTTAGACATCAGGAAAAGGTTCTTCACCAGAATATGGTGAGGCCCTGGCACTGCTGCTCAGAGCTGTGGGTGCCTCATCCCTGGAGGTGACAAAGGCCAGGTTGGATGGGCCCTGGGTAGCCTGAGCTGGTGGGGGCAGCTCTGACCACGAAAGGGGTTGGGGCTGGGTGGGCTTTAAGGTCCCTTTCAACCTAAACCAGTCTAGAATTCAATGACTGCAACAGAAATATCATTTAAAGGACAGTTTAGGCAACACATTTCATTTGGGCAATATGGATCAAGTAACAAAAAGGAAATTTTTCCTGACTATTTTTGAAAAAATACAGTACAAAGGAGTAGGACTTAATACTCACATTCTATACTCTGTTTTAATGATTCACTATATATCAGATATTAAAAGCGTAAAAAGTGAATTAAAAAGTCAAAAGTTCTTTCAACAAATCATCTAAAATTCTCATTTAGATAAGATTTTTGTCATCCCACAGCTCTGGTTTAATAGATTAGTATGTATTAATGATAAAAAGGATTAGTGGTTCTCCTAATTTCAGGCAATGCAGACCTGTTTGAGTTTTGACAGACCGAACATCAGCACGGCCTCATTTACACCGTTTGTCACACCCAGCAGGCTTCATGGGGGGGAAGTGAGGGGCTGCAGCAGATCAGGATTCGAGGAGCTTACACAGCTCTGCCACAGCAATGCCTGAGTCAAAGCAACACCGTCGGCTTCTCCTCTCTGCTCACACTGCCTTTCCGAGGGGAACACATCCCAAAACCTGTCCTCACACTTTGCTCACTTAACACTCGCACTAAATACAAGTGTACTACAGTAATTAGTACAATTCACTCCAATAGAACTGCCACTCATGAAGTGTGGAATCCTCCTCCTTTATCTTCCTTAATTTCCCAAGAAGATTTCTGCCCTAAGATGGTGCCCAGTAGGGTCAGTGCAGATGGGCAGGAGGCTCACCAGCTGCAGGTCATCCACACATCACCAGGATGCCCCTCTGCAGAAGGTGGCTCATCTCCCGCTCCCTGCAGCTCTTTGAGGTTAGCTACAATTGCACATAAATGCTGCTCCCTACTCTGCACAAGAGATGTGGATTTTTTACTGAAAGAAGTAGGATCAGGTCTCTGAACTACAAATAACAAGAGTGATCTCCTGCCCTGTTTCATCCATGAAAGGACTGTTGGTCAATCAAGACAAAAGCTGCTACAAATTTTGCTCCAAAACCCTAATCTTGGAGATGTCTGAGCTACATGCTAAATATTTAACATAAGCACAAACTCTAACATGTTTGCCGATTCCCTATCAAATTTACAGCAGAGCAAGTGTGAGATGGCCAACACAGCAACATTTAATTCTTAGCTATATCTAGACCAGAATATCCAGCCTAATTTACACAGACAGACAGTCACAGTTCACATAATCACATACAGCAGAATATGACAGGGGAATTAAAGGACCAGGAAAGCATGTCTCAACTGTAAGATTCCTATTCTTGAATGTATTAAATGCAGGCATTTGATTCTAAAGACTAACCATTCGTTTCTTATTTTAAGCTAAAAATTTATTTCAAGCAGAAAGTACTGAACAAAACATTATAGCTTTTTGATTACTTGAAAAATAAAAGGAAATGAAATAGCCAATTTAGATTTAAGCTCTCACATGCTACAAAGATGCACGAGAAGAGATAGCCAAGCGAGGAATCGTCTTATTCCACATCCAGTCTTTTTTTCCCCAGGTTCTTTTTCCAAACCGAGCTGACAGTATGCGGAATTTCAATTCACTACGCTACACTGGCATTCACCTCTGAACAGTCACTGCCACAAACAGGTGTGACAACCTTTGCATCTAGACTCGTGTTTTTACTCCAATGTAAACTAAACCCTGCTCTTGCAAAGTTACTGCAGCAACACTGCTGTGGTGGAGGAAATTAAAAACTTGGACTAAAAGTCCGATTTTACCCAAACTCATTACAAGCTACTTGTGGTGCAAATTCAGATGAGCTGTTATTTCTTGAATAGGCTTATTTGGAAAATAACATATTCAAAACTGCATCTGATAAAAACTCATTTCTTGCTCTCTGAGACTGACAAGAAACTTCGCTTGATTCAAACAACTCAAGCAGAAAACATTTCAAAAAGGGGAGACAGGGAGAATGACAGGTCAAGCCTGCAGAGGCACACCAGCAAACTGTTTTTCTCTGCTTCTTGTGGACAGCATCCACCTCCTCTTACACACAGCATCTGTTTCCTCTTATGGCTGAAAAACATTGGTTTGATAACTCTACTGGTTGAAAAACAGCAGTTTGAGTAACTCGCTGAGGAAGGAGAACGATCACCAGAGACACTTGCTGAAGTTTCCCAAATCCTGTAGCACACCAAACTGCGCAGATGTGACAGGAAGGTCTCAGATCAGCTGGACTGCACTGAAGCATCCTCACGCATTCATCTTTTGCTGACGTACCACCCACGGCTCACGGCTCAACACAATTCTGGATCGACGCTGCGGTGAAAGATCTGCTTTCTGCCTTTCTCTTCCCTCATCTCTTTCCCCCTTAACCTCCTTTTACTCATTTTTCTTTAGTAGTTATCACCTAAACTTGCCTTAAAGTAGCTGTAAGGAAACAGCACCTTTGCCAAAGTACCCTTTCGGGAATAATGCCTGTTAACTGTTGTTAGAAAGTTGCCTAATTTTGCCTTGAAGTAGTAGATTAATTGTTGTTAGAAAGCTCAACTTATTTGTTCCTGTGAGTCACTGTGAGTCACTGGTGTGACTCCATCACTCCTGTGACCCTGCTCAGTGCCATTTTCAGGGGATCTCAAAAATTCACCTTGCAACCCACAGAGTGGGATAAGACACTTGCTAATACCTCGTGTTATTGTATTGCATTTAAATCACATTTAAGTCTAAGAAAAGACTCATTTCTATAACCTGCCTGCACTCTCTTTCCTATTACTTTCCCATTGCTTATCATCTTCACGTATTTGTTTCTAAAGCTAAAGGATGGGCATTTTAGTAGAGGAAGTAATATCTCCAGACCTCTGAATGACGTGATGTGCTCTGAATGATAGCACCCAAAATGAAAAATAATCATAAGCAATCACAGGACAGAATTTCTGGAGAAACAATCCTTAACAAAGCAGTTGTTCTAATGAAATGAAACTAGTTTATGTCAAGTTTTCCTTAAGTCTTCTTAATGTTTCTTCCATTTCAAGGCTTTGCTCACATGTGAGCTGGTGATGGTTCAGGAGTTTTGGTGGGTTGGTGGATTAAGGCTCCTAAAGTTATTCAAGAGCAGCAGACAAAGAGACAGACCTCATCTTTCAGATTAAACTTATTGTTCATTAACTGCTTGCTGTATGCTAAACATCAGCAGCAATCCACACGCTAGTTTCCTCACTTCAGCAGCTTAGCTGGACACATTATTCCTGGATAAACATCTTAAAATACCTTTATTGGTTAAGATATTAAAAATGAGAAGCTTGACTGTTCCTCACAGAATGAAATAAACGTGAGATCTTACAAAACCATCTAACTCAACAGGCTGGCATTTAAAATAAGGACACAGTATTAAGTTTGATGTTCTTCGCCATTCATCATTTTGATATTCAAACAGACACTACTTTAAAAACAGCAGCTAAGAAGATCTCAGAAAACAGCAGAAACATCTCTAGAAAGGATAGATGTACAAAATAAGTTCAGTGCACAGCTTGGAAATTCAGGGCAGTACCACACCATACAGGTGCTGGCATGCTGGGCCTTGACAGCAGTGGGCAGTGACAGCATAGAAGGATGCAGAAACTACACAAACAGTCCTAAGGATCTGCTAACACGATGAAGGGAAACAAAATCCTATGTGTAAGCATTATCATATTATTGTGAAAGAAGTGAGCCTCCAGACACATGAAGCAGAAGCTGTTCTCCATATGCAAAACTGGTACAACAAGAAATAGCATCCCTGATCTGTACTGCTGGAGGTTTTGGGAGGACAGTTCCCTGCCATGAAAGCAATGAAGCAGTGAAATGGACTGTCTGGAGGCACTGCAGAGCACCCATCCTAAATGGCTTTCCAAAAACAGCTCAGGCAAGTGTTTGCCTGAAACAACGCTGCAGGTAAGAGCAGGTGAGGCTGCCTCCAAACCCAGATGAATCAGGGAGAAAAGCTTCAGAAAGCAAACAACAACAACATCAAAAACTAATACGTGCAATTTTTCTTCACTCATCTGCAAGACAAGGTACAGAAACTTGTTGGTTTGCTTGTTTTTAAACAGAAAGCTAGAAAAGTTGCTTAGACCAAATCTTTGCATATGCTAAAATACCTGTAGGAGTAATGAGAGAGAAAATCACTTATTAGATCTTTAACTGAAAAGCTTCTAGTCATACTAATGCCAATCTGTAAGAGTATGAAAACCTATTATCTCTTCACAGGATGAAGTCTAAGTGTTAGTCTTAGCCATGCATTTTTCGTTCTCCAACTTTCCACGGGCAGTACAAAGATCCAATATCATTATTCAGAGGAACAACAAAACCAAGACAACTCAACCATCCCATAAGAAGAATCAGACAACCAACATGAGCATGGCCAAACAAAGATGGAATTAGCGACAAAGAAGTCCATTGTGTATACACAAAGATCACAGCTATGAGGGGGAGAAAGGCATGGAAGAGGCTGAGGGAAACAGAAATTGACATTCAAACATTAAGAAGCCTTGCTATGATCAAATTATTTGTGGATTAGATACACAGTAAATGATGAAGCAGACTGCACATACAGAATAGCCATTAAAAACACAGTTTAAAAAATCTTACAATAAACATCATGACGGATCACAAAAGATCCATATCTCAGGACTAAAAGTACTGGAAAAACACAAATTCCCTCCTACATTTTCTTTTACAGCACAGTCAGCTTGCACAAATCACCACACCTCACTCCTGTTTGAAGCTAGCATAGTCCAGAGTAACCTTGCTCTGAATTTGACAGTGCCTGCTAACAGAGACCTCCAGCTTAAGCTGCAGATCTGTTTGCTGAACCATACTGAAATGTTAAAAAACCACTTTGAACACTGCCTTACAAAAGGTCAAAACACATCCTTTGAGAATTCATGTTGTTTCATAATGAAAGAACGTCCATAAAATTTTTAGGCCTCGGCATTTTGCATTCTTAGTGTTTGCTAAGCTTTCTTAGCAAGGAAGGGAAACTGCAGGCCCTGTGGGCAGAGAACTTAATCTGGAGAAAAAGGAAACGCCTCAAAGGACTGTAAATGTCCGTGCCTTTCCTGAAGGTGACCTGTCACTGTCGGACTCAGTGACAAATATGCTCCTTTAAAAACAGATAAACTGTATGTTAAGCATGAAAGAGATAAATGTCAACAATTTAGGGAGAGGGAGATTAATCTCCTGTCGCTCCGGCTGCCAAATTTTGGAGCAGCGAGTGTTCTGTACTCCAAAATGTCAACCAGCACTGCATCATTTGTTCCTCGCTCACACCCATGAACATCTTTCCATCCACCACTAAGCGGAGCTGTTACTCTTAGGAAAGACTTTCTCCGTAATTTCAAATGCGTTTGCAGGCAAGACTTTGTTGGCAGTGTCTACAGCTTTCCGTAGGGTGAAAAATAAAAAATAAAGATCTAAAAAAATGAAAACAAGAGGAGGCTGAAAGCAGCCAGTTTTATAGTTGCTTTTGCTCTCCATTTTTGCAGTAGAACTATTTATTATTTCTGAGAGCTATAAAGATTAACTGCTTTAATTCCACAGTACGTATGCACCAGTATTTCCCAGTTATCATGGGATGAACCAATGTCATCATTGTAGTTGCAAAGAATAAGTCTGCATACAACAAACGATGGCTCCATAACTGACACATACTGCAAACACTTCCATCTGTTTCAGCAGAGGTCGTGTTTTGGGGTGCAGCAAACCAAGCAGAACCTCCCAGCTTGCAAACGTCGCTGCCAACTAATTCAGAGAAGATTTGAGGCACCAAGAGAGAACAGTGTGCAGGAGACATCCTGTTACCACCTCCATACATCACCCAATGAAAAGGCAATGTGCCACTGAGCAGAACACGAAGCCTACATGTCCACTGGGAACTTCTGGAGAAAAAAAGATCTGTTGCAACGTCACAGGAAACCCAACTATACCCAAAGGGGTTGGCCGAAAAATATGCTGTCATTGTTTTACCCAGAGCAACTCGTACAGTGACAATCAGTGATGGAGACTTCCCTGATTAAAATAAACTAAGTGAGATAGAAAAGGAAACTCCAGGAAACAGTAACTACACACGGTTTTGTGTTCATCAAGTCCCATAAATGAAAATAGAAACATGACATTTAAAAACAAAGTATGAACTGCACCTTGCTTTCAGCCCTTTTAAATGTTCAGTCAATGGCAAACTAAATAAAACTTAGCTGTGGACACCTTAACAGCTACTAATATCACAAGCAAGAGAAAGCAGCGATACTTTTGGGGGAGGAGGATGCAAAAAGTAGCAACTGACAAATTTCATTGCTTTTCCATACCTCAATATACCTCAGTATAGGTCATTTTTCTTAAAGCTATGTAAATAATAAAACTAAAATCGTGTTACTGAGAAACAGACCAGAAGGAAACTATATTAATGAGAGAGAAACACACTGTCTTAATAGCACAGTCCTTTAAGATGCATTTCAAACAGTTTGCAAAGGAATCTCCAGGTAAAGCAGCTTCCCCACTTGGCAGCCTTGGGCAGCCCCAGAGCGGAAGCTGCTGGCCAAGGAAGGGGATGGAAATGAAAAAAGCAGCTCATGAAGCACTGGCTCTGTGGAACATGAAGCCTGCTGTTTGGCAGTGTTGTTTGCACAGCCCTCTGGGAAGCTTAGCAGCTCACAGCTTCTCCTGGGTCGAGCTGCACAGCAGCCACCTTTTTGGGTTTCACTGTGCACATGAGGCAGCCCAATTCACAAGGCAGGGATTCAGGAGAGCAGAGGTACATCGTGCTTCTCCTGCTCTTTTCTTAGGTCACCAAAGCTGGCCCCACCTCTCCACCCTGCCCCAATTTTCTCATCTATAAAACACAGATGACGAAAGCTGAAGAGTGGCACTCAAAACAGACAAGGGAGGGCTGCAGCTCAAGAAGTACAGATGTCACAGCCCAGCTCTGGATTCTTCACTGCCCGGCTCAGAGAAAAATAACGTGTCATATCCCATAAAACCCATGAGTCATAATCCAGCTCTAACTTGTTTTCTCCATTGCTCATAGCCAAATAATGCAAGGAAGACTGATGCTTACCGGGAAAGAATGTGAGTAGTGTAGCATAGTGCTTCTCTCTCCTCTGCTTCAGTCAGGATGTAGTAACAGGTAGTGGAACAAGCCCTTATTACTACAGAACAAAGTTTTACCGTGTCTCGGCAGCTCAGATTTTATTCAAGCCTTTTCCAGCATTGGGACACCCTATCATAATTAATTATCAATCTTATGCACATTAAAAGAAAAAAAAAAACAACAACATAACATTCCAACTTACGTTCTCTATGACAAACGTCCATTCTTTGTCTTCAAACTCTTCAGCATGAGGATCCTAGAAAAACAAGCCAGAGAATTTAAGTCTAAAAATAATCCAGGGTACAAGAAACTGTACTTCAGCCAAGATTTTTATATACTCATGAAAATATTTTTACCCTCTGGTGAAGATAGAGGGAAATATTTCAGCTAGGACTAGGCTTCCATGATGTCAATGAGATGAGAAAGAAGTTGGTGTATGCCTGCCAGTAAAGATTCAATAAAGCCTCCTACAGACACAAACACAAGGTTTATTCTGATACAGGCCTGTAATTCCGTTTCCCTTCAACCCATGCAAAAAATAGAAATAGAAATAGAAATAAAAATAGAAATAAAATAAAAATAAAAATAATGCATATCTTACTTTAATTCATGCATTATACCTTTGAAATAAATGCAACAAACCTATATCTTGCAGGTCACAGCAGAGGAAGCCCACTCCTCCTATCTGGCATCTAAGCTCCTTGTGCCCATAGCATGAGGGAAACTCAAAGTCACAGCTTCAGCAGAACACCTCATTTCACTGCAAGTTATTCAAATAATTGCCCTTACTTCTATTGCACTACACACAAGGAATAAAAACCATTTCCACCATCAGGAAGATGTAGTAAGTTTCCCAGATTCAGCATTCATTTCCAATGTCATGAATTTTCAATCCAGTGTTGTAGTCCATATTGTGCTTGTCTGAAACTAAGATAATGGTGGAAACAGAAAATCATCTCCTTTGTGCCCTTACCAAGGATCCTACCTTAAAAAAAACCCAAACCTTAAGTCATTAATTTATCACCCAGTCGAACGAACTGTAACAAGTACCTCCAATTTCTCTTGAAGGGAACGTAGTGATAAGCCATTCTCATTGGCACAAAGGCTAATTTTGCTACACCTCTATTTTATCCTGTTATTTCTAGTTACAGGAAACCCCCCAACTACTCCTTTGCCTCTGACAGCCACACGTCACAGACACCTGCAGATAAACCTCACTTCCCCATCACCGGTGCTTGCCTTCAATATACATCCTGAGATCTCTCAGTACCCACAGCATTTTCCTGCTGTAATCGGAAGTCCATTTGTGACACTACACCAATTCTATTTTGCTGCTGTAGGTTAAAATAGAAATTGAGATATTTCACTTCTGCTTTGTTTATCTCCAGCAGGACCATCTTTCCAGAATGCTACAAGCCTCACACTCAATCACTGCAGCCTTATCTGAGAACAACCTTATCCGAGTCTTTGCCTCAACAATCCTGCTTCCCTTAGTTTTGCTTCCAAGCCAGACATCCCAGCGCAGTGCTGACAGAAACCAAATACTACAAATATGAATAAATCTTCAGAGATATTATTAAAAAAAACACAGAGTAATTTTAGAACAACGTATACAGTTGTAAATATGAGATGATGTCATCACACATCCATCACTTCAAACACCACCATTTTGTGGCATCCTGCATTAGGTAAATGAAGTGCACGACACCCACTGCTCTCCTGTATCCTACATCAGTTTTAAGGATATCATTTTCTGTAATCCAGCTATTAAATACTTATCACTTTCATGAGGTAACCTTGGGCAACTAACTTTTTGTTTAATTGCTTCCTCTGATACAGCATAAAATGACATAATGAGATTTAATAGGATCATTAATCACGTTAGGTTTAATATGCTACTCCTTAATATGTGACTAAACTCTTAAATAATTCCTCTTGCTCTATTTCCTTCATAGCTGCCCTAAACACTATTCATGCACACTGACAAGTGTCCCTAAAACCCCTTATGAAGCCAGGGCCCAGTATTTTATCTTGTGTAGCAAGCAAAACACCATGATGGTGCCCACACAAGGTAATTACCTATAAACAAATTTCTTCTGCTAATGGCAATAATGCTGATTTGCACCTCTGAAAGCTACAGCATCTGGTGATAATTGGTCAGAGCAAAATAGTAAGTATATTCAACAGGCTTCTTAAGGTTTAACATTAGCACACACCTGAAAGGAAGTTTGAACACTTTTGACAGTCCAGATCTCCTAACACACAGAGCAAAAAATACAAATGCAAATCTTCCAGGATCTCTCTAATGAACCTAACCAAAAATTCAGATGACAAGAAATATGTGAAGACACAGACATTCTGCATGTATTATTTGTATACTTGTGTATTTTTTCCATTCACATATCTGTATTTTATGAGTCACAGTTCTTGCTAGTCTTAAACTGACTCAGAAGCAGAAAGCCCCAAATAAGCTGATATAGATATGCCTCAGCATTTTGTGGTAAGGCATGTAGGTGGTTTCACTGTTCTTGCCAACATGCTTTTGCTACAAATCGGAGCAGCATGCACTGCCTTATTTCTAGCTAACTTCTACCTTCATTACCATCAGCATTAGCAAAGACTTCCTCCAAGTGCAATTATAGCTGCAACAGTTTCTATTGTAACCACCACCTCACCCCTTGGGCTAAGGCTTCCCTGTATGGTCTCTACAAAAGGGGGCATTTCTGAGAATCTGGTTAATCCTTTGTCTTAGTTTGGATTTGCAGAGGATAAATATCATTAGAAAGCATAACACATACTCACTATTGTATGGCTAACCCACACTCTGTATTCAGCTGTCATATAAAACTCAGATGATGAATTTAGCAAACTATTATTCAAGGACTTTACGAGTGAACATTTTTTAGGAAAACCAGCATTGCAATGCAAAGACAAACTCCAGCAGTGGTAACTACAGCAGCCTTTGAAATTTTCACCATATGAAAGTCCTCCATGATAACACACCCCAGAAAGCCCCACATCACCTGCAAGCAGACAACTGAAGATGTGCAGCTGGAAACACCTAAAGACAAGAATTACAAACATTCCTCACTCTCAAGCACCCTCCTGAAAGCAAACACTAAGGAGAATCACCTTAAAAGCTCAAGGAACTGTCAGCCTCTAATATTTCTTCTCAGCCTGGAACTGTCTCATGCCATTACAACCCCACTAACACAGAAGGAACGTGAGTCAGCCAGAGCCAAACATTTTATCGATAATACTCTATCAGTGCTCTGCAAATGCACTACTACCCTCCATCCAATATTCATTGTGGTTTTACCGTGAATTGAAAACTGCAGTTGGGTAAATGGACTGAAAGGCTGGTCATTTCCTTCTTGGACTGAACTAAAAATATAAAGAAAAAAATTCATCGCTTTTAGCACATAGAGATCCGCCCATTTTCCCATTTTTCTTTCTGTGTACTTTCATCTCTAAGTATGACATTCCTCTTCAGAATCTTCAGAAGTAGTTCTGGAGCTTTCTTTTTTGCTTTTATTTCTTTGTCTGGCGAGTAGATTGTCTTAGTGTTCAAAACCATTGCTCACGTGTTCAAAACCATTGCTCACGTGCGAAGTCAATAGGAACAGTGCAAAGGAGAACACACCACATCACACTTCTCCAGTAATTCTCTTGGAGAATTACATTCCCTGCTCTCTTCCCAAGGTCAGTGCAGTGCTTTATCCACCAGCACATATCACACTTTCCCAGTAATTCCCAGCTGCTTTCCTAGAGATATGCTCAATAAACTCAGTCCTCCAAACTTTGCTGTCCAATCTCACTCATCAGCCTCTTTTCTGCAATTCCATTCTATCCTCTCACCTGCCAACTGCCAGAAAACAAACCAGGTGATTCATATGGTGAATTCATCGAGAACAGGGCAAGAGAAGAGCAGCAAGGCATTTGTGTACCACATTTTTCTGGCTGCTGTTGATCAGATCAACCCATTCTACAAGGGCATTGTTAAGAACTAGATCCTTTCTGCAGTGCATAAAGTAGCTCAGAAGACTGAAGAAGTTTACCCAGTCCATAATCTGCAGTTGTTCCTATTTGGAATCAGAATATTGTGAGTTGGAAGGGACCCATACGGTCCATCAAATCCAACTCTTGGCTCCAGAGAGGACCACTTAAAAATCAGAATGTATGTCTGAGAGCACTGTCCAGATGCTTCTTGAACTCTGGCAGCTTGGTGCCATGACCACTGCCCTGTGGAGCCTGACCACCCTCTCAAGTGAAGAACCTTTTCTTGTAATAAGAATAAAAAGAAGGTATCACAAACACAGAATTGCTCCTCCTCCTGCTCAGCAGAGCATCCAGGAACAACCTCCTGACTGTTAACATCTGCAGCATTCTTCCTTTCTTCCCTGTGCCTCCTCCCCAAGCCTTCCAGGCTTTTGAAGCTTGTCTTTCCTTTATATCACCTCACGCCAGCCTTAATCTTTGGTCATTCTTCTGAAGAAAGAAAGGGCTTAAGGACTGCCATACTGAATCAGATCAAGTGACTACGGGGTTTGTGAACCTTCTCTGCCAGAGACCAACAGCAGATGCCCTGGATAGTCCTACATCTGCCCTCAGCATTTGTACCTGGCTATTGGAAGCTGCAGAAGAATCAGAATTTGACCCGATTCCTACTGCTTTCTATGTTGTTTATGTAGTTCTGATTAGTGTAGAAAAATGACATACAGCTCTGCTGAGTTTTCTTCAGAGTTTTCAGAAGGCAGCAAGTGCTGAGCAGACCTACTCCTGTATGTCACCACAACAAGCTCATGAGCACTTGCAGTTCCCCTTAAAGCCCCCAGGCTAACGGCAACAAGGGTTGACTTTATTTTTTTTAATAACAAAACTTTTCAAATAGGCTCCACAGTAATCCCAGATATTAAATTATTTAATGTGCAAACAGAATTATGCACCTCTCCTTTTTCCCTGAACTTATCACTTTTATATCTGACACAGACCATCTTGTCTTATCTACACAGCTGGTTTTCTCTTGTGGATAAACCCCCATGGAGTCAGGTCAAAGCCAGTGGTCTCTCCTGAACAAGTATGTTCCAAACCTCAATTTACTCTTCACTTACAGATGACTTTATTGAAGGCTTTTTTCTCTCCTGAGACAGGGGAGAAGAAAATGCAGAGTAACACTAGTGAAACACAGACATTTGTTATTGTAAGCTAAATTACGTGAATTTGAGTGTGATGTAAAATAAACCTACTAACTTCATGGGAAAAAAAATACTGAAGAGAAGCAGCTTTTGCAGTGAGACAGATTTCGTTTACGACAAGGAAACGAAGTACTGTTTATTAATCAGAAAATGGCTTTGTCCTGTGTGGTACTACAGGGTATGCCTGTTCATCTCCAAGCAGAAAACACTCTGCAAAGACGCATCACAGATATTACAGATTATTCACGGGAATAACTGATGACATGCATAGAAGTCAGTTGTCTTTATTAATGTTTGAAATTATAGACTAATGAACACACACACACGCACACACACACACTGAGCCTGAAACAAAGCCAGTTACAGAATTCCCCCAGACCCACACGCTCTCTGCTACAGTGAATCTACCTCTCCCTCTTGCGGCTGTCCCACACCCAAGCTAAATTTTGAAGAAGAAGAGCACTACAGCAAACTCCTCAAAGACCGAGAACCACAAGACATCCCACCCCCCTCATACTGCATGGAAAGGTGGGATTTCAGAACAGTTTGAAACCTGGCAACGGCTCCCATCACTGGGCTATGGGCTGGCAGGACACAGAGCTGTTCTTAGGATTGCCTAGGGCTGATAACCTCACCTGCCCCTCCGGGCTGTTCTCGCTTTGTGCGGCACAGCTCTCATGTCCACTTGCTGGGACTTTTTTTGTTTCTGCAAAAGAGCAGAGAGCTCTTGCAAAGAGCAAAGCCTCTCCAATTCTAAAAAAAAAACAAAACAGACACAAACACCTCAAAGGTGATAGATTCCTATTCGCGCATACTGAAGGACACGCACTCAGTTTCTGTGTTGTAATTCAAGTATGACTGAGGCTGTCAAGAAAGACAATGGAATTCATTCAGATAAATATGTGGGGATGGGAATACTGGCAATCATATGAGTCCCCTTTTCTACCTATTTTATTCTTATTTTACTCATAACTGACTGTTTTGTCCTTAGAAGACCATGCCATTCAAAGAGTCTTTTCTCAGACTTTGGAATGAAGAGCTGGTAGTCTTCCCTGTTGTTGCAACAGCACACTGCTGTGATAAACCACATGTATTACTGACAAAACAAGGGCTGTTTGTAATCAAGAGAGGCAAAGTCCATGCTTACTCCAGATGAGCAAACATTCTGCGCTCTTTTAGGCTAGAAAATAACATTGTTGCAATGGAAATACTCACAGTACAATTGACACCCACTTGGCTTTGTTAAAAGCACTGACCTTACCTGACACGGAAATATTTCTCATATGTAACCTCTCATAGTTGACATAAGCATAGGTTTGTACATATAAACACTAATATGCAGGGTTTCACACACAACAGCTAAATCTTACTTACGTAGCAACTCTGAAAATGAACTTCTGGAGCACAACCATGGCAACAATGAAAAATGTGACTTCAGTTAGCTTTTCTGGCACTTGTGGATCTTTCTAAGAAAGCACTACAAATCACACTTGCACGATACAGTCACTGTTTCGCAGTGCTTCTTTCCTCCCATTCTAGCTGAGAATTCCAAGACAACCAAAGACCAGTGCACAGCACAGCTGAGAAAGAAGTGACACTTTCAGAATAGACAGAACTTTTCATGAGATGAGCACTTCAGCTGGATGGACAGAAGCCAGAGCGAGGTACAGGAGGCTCAATCAGCAGATCCCTTTAATGCTTCTCCCTACATGACTTCAGACCATTATGAATTTTTACTAGAAATCCAGAATTAAGTGAAAGGAAGTGTTTCATTTATTTGAAATGAAAGTTTCTTAAGTGGAAGTTATTTTCTCTTCAATACTTGCTCTGTTTGAGTTACAGACACGTTGCTGGGAACAAACTAACACCCAAAATAGGGGTGTGCAGACAGTGCAAAGTACCTCATCTGCTGACCCATCACAGGCACTTCCCCAGCCAGCTCTCAAGTGTCCGTAGGTGACTACTGAAGAGGATATTCTTAACATTCTCATCAGCACTTGAAACCTCAACTTATCTCCTAATCCCACCAGCAACACATTTCAACAGCCACTTACAAACGCACAGCCACTACAGTGTGAATCATTTCCCAAAACACGTAGCTGTCTATTTTGGAGTCTGCTCTTCCCTTCCCTGTGCTTCTATTTCAAACAGCACCACTGCGCTCATTTGTTATCTGTGATTGCTACAAAGCTCTGCCAGAGAACCTGCTCCCATCAGTAGATTCTGAGCCCCCAGCTTCCCTCAGCTTCTCAACTTGTAGCATAAAGGGACAACCACTGTTTCTTAAAACAGCAAGGCCACATTAATTGTGGTTGTTGCAAAGTGATAAACGGTCAGCAGTTACTCCTTTTCACAGGGAAGGAGCTCCTAAAGGAACTTAAGGATGGCAGGTTACAATTCTTTTTCTGAGCTTTACAACTTTAAGGGTTTTAGCCTCCCTCCCTCCAGCGGAAATGACATAAATACCTAACTTGGAAGTCAGCTCCCAAAAAGGCTACTGCAGTCTGCTATTACATGCTTCTAACTCCTCTGGTGCCAGCCAGCCAATCCATCAACTGTGCAAAAAATAGCTAGATCCTTTTGACCATCTTCACCCAGAATGTATCAGCTACAGAAACAGCAGCTCTTCAGGTGCCAGGACAGAACTACACTACAGCTGAATGCTGCTACAGCACTGATGCCATGCTCTGCCAACAACAGTATTTCACTCACAGCATTTCACACAGGCTGTTCTCATGGAGACAAACAGAGCTTCTTCTGGTGCATTACCCAACTTGCACAAAAAGCACTGCTGTGTCACACATGCAGATCCTTACAGGGAAAAAAAAAAAAAAAAAAAGTGGACTTTAGCCAATTATGGGCACTCTTTTTGGAGAATCCAGAGGATCAATTTGAGCAGATTTACATAAAAGCTGCCTGAGACTATTGATTTTTTTTAAAAAACCAAAACACTGAGATCAAGCAAACTCTGTACTTGCTCCCCTAGAGATAAGTGTGCACTGTTTCCAGAAGGCAATGCCCATGGGGTTATTCACATTCCTTCTCTCCTCCAGACCAACTCTCACAGGCGGCAAGAAAAGGGACAGACTCAGTTCTGGAGAGATGAGTCGGGAGACAGCAGCCCAGCACACAGATCTGTTTGCAGTCACATGCTGGGCACGTTGAGGCTGCAGAGAGGCACGGCGCAGGCTCCTTCCCTCCTCTCACTGCCTGGTGCAAGCCCTCACACTCCAAACCCAGCCCTGAAGTGGAGCAGCTAGGAATAACACAGCAGTGTGCGACTGCAGGAGAGGGGTGGGATTCGTATTCCAGAGCCCCTGCATTGCAGAGCTGCATTCAAACAAAACTTCATTTCTACCTCCTCACATAGCATGCTAGCACATACACACTGAAGAACTATGTGCATTTCTGCTTCACTTTAACTGTTAAAAATATTAATTATAATACATAATTATGTAAAATGTCTTACATAATCACATTCAGATTATACAGATACACAGCATAGTCACATAATGGCTTTAAATGACTTAATCTAAGCAGAGGCCCTTGAAGCATGCAAAGGCAAACAATTTCTGTTAGTGAACTTTTGAACTTCAGTTGAAGACTATGTGTCTGCTATGAAGAGAGACAAATTTATGACAGCACCACCAGCAACCCAGGAGGTTTCCTTTCATTGGCCATACAAGGACAAAAATATATAGCAGAAAGTTCCCCTTCACAGTCTCATGGAACCAAATCACAAATTCACATTTGTGAGCTTCGTGGCTAACAAGAAGCCACTTCTAACTAGTTATACAGGGAAGTCCCAAAAACAGGACACAGAAATAACTTTTGCCCTAGGCTGTGTAGGGTACAGTTACAAACAAGGACACACCATCCAAAGCTGCAGTTTATCTTTATGTAGAAAGGACTCTGTCCATCATTACTGGGGAATTAAATTGTAGCATAATCATTCATTTGTCTCATAAAATCATAGAATCATAGAATCACCAAGGTTGGAAAAGACCTAAAAGATCACCCAGTCCAACCGTTCACCTATTCCCAATAGCTCCCACTGAACCATGTCCCTCAACACAACATCCAGCCTTTCCTTGAACACCCCCATGGTCAGTGACTCCACCACCTCTCCTTGATTTGGAGTCACATAAACTTTTTTTGTTCAAACAAATAAATGCAGCTCCTCAGAAAAAAATACCCTGCAAAATCATAAATTCTCTGTACTATTCAATACACCAAATCCACTCATAAGATTGAGCTAAGGCAAGTACCGTGGTGTCAGTGTGACACCCTAAATATCGTGAAGTTTGAAGCTGGATCTTTCTTCTTAATCAAGACAGAAACAGAGTCACTGCACTGCAGCTGAACAAGGAAGTCTAGAAATGGCTGTGTTTTCACGACTTCTGGTTTATAACACTTAAAGAAAACCAATCAGACTAAAATCCATGCCAAGCATTTACACATGTACTATGTGCACACTCACACACGTACTCAGTTCTATGCTGGTGACTTACTGTAATCAACTCAATGGGATATTTCAATGTTAACAGCAACCTTTGGCAGGACACAGGCCATCCTTCTCTGCTGCGGAACTGAGGTTGTGCAGGTAATGACTTAACCCATAAACTCGGTGGGTTTTTTTGTTTGTTTTTGTATGTTGCTTACAAAACATGGAAGATTATTTAATAAAAAAAAAAATACATACCTTAAAAAGTGTCACAGTAATCTCAACATTTTCAGGAACAGGCCATACCACCACCCCACGGTATGGGTTTTTGATTCCAGGCTGCCAGCTATGAGCCTAAAGAAAGAAAAGAAACAGCTGTCTTAAAACCATTCTAAGGGTGCAGACCTGACTCAGCAGCACAGGCAGGTGTAACAAGCCGCTGACTCCAAAAGGCTGCTTTCTCAAATGCATGGCTCCAAGCAACACTGTAACAGACATCATTAAGAATGGGAGTTAAGAAACCTGGACCACTAGGAGCAAGAGCTACTTCAGTGAACCCAAGCTGTCCTTACAAGGTGCTGAGCTCTGGCTTTTGAGTACACAGCACAGAGTGAGACACTCAGTGCCCTGTAAAGATCAAGGCTGTAAGTACAGATCTTCTGTAACAAGTTGTCCTTTATTTTGGCTTTATTCTGATGAGGGAATGTTTTATTTAATGAAAATATGGTAAGCGCAGTGCACAGTATGGGCCATCTTTACACCTGATAGAGCAAAACAAACCACAAGACAAGAATTTATAATACAGATTAAATACTGCTACAACACAAATCCTTAAGAATTAGTAAGCTGAGGTCAACACACCTAGAACGAATAATTTAAAATTATTCTAGCAGCAAAATAGCCTGAGAACACATTTACCTTTGCTCATCAATTTGGACTGAGGCAGGATCAGTACTGAAGCTCTAACAGCTAGTCCTGAAAAATGCCAACTGTGAGAACTTCTGTTTCAGAGTAAGCTTGGAAAAAAAATCATATTTAATTTCACCCATTGTGTGATGCTGTAGGACAAATGAGAGAGGAATGCTGATGCACAAGTGACTGTTGAGCAGTAAGGGTGTTATTAAAAACCTGCTGAAGTTTCATCAGGAAAGAACAAGCAATCTCACTACTGTTATCTGAAGCCAATTAATGAGGCTTTTTTTCTTTTTCTTTTCCTTGAAGCTCTACAGCATCCCTGCCCATTACAGTTTCATCCTTCTGTCACTCAAATCCTCAGATTAAAACTCCCTATTTGCTGTAGTAATAAGACTAGCAGAAGGGCTTGCCTCTCAGGTACCCTTAAAGCTTAAACAGGACTTCGCTACATCAAGGTGTGAAACAATCCTATCCAGCAACCCAGAGGAAGCACCTCTGCACTGTGTCCTCTCAGTGCCAGGTTTGTGCCCGGCAGCTCCATGGCGTGTGCCTGCCACCCAGGTGCTCCCCACGCTCAGCTGGGTGCAGCAGCATCAGCACACCTCGGCGGCCTCTCCTAACCCCCAGCCTGCGCAAAGCTGAGGTCTGCAGATGAGCCGTGGGTGACGGCAAGTGCTGAGACAGCAGGGGCAGAAGAGGCAGGATGGATGGATGGATGGATGGATGGATGGATGCAGAGGTGGAAAAGCTGGGAAGAGCCATGAAGCTGAAGAACGGGGAAGCTGTGGGCACAACGCAGCCTAAGCAACCAGCAGAGAAAGGAGCCCTGTCTGCCCACACAGCCATACACTCACTGCACACTCATTTCCACCCGAAGATCTTTGTTTTCTTGCTGAATATCACCAACTCCTTTGTGATTTTATCAGAGATTTTTGCCATCTTTGTTTTTTTCTTTTTTTGTTAAATCTCCAGCTCTCAAAGATGTCTAATTAGATGGGAAATTTCAGCAAGTTTCTTTGTTTTGTGCTTGCAGAATCCAATTAAATATAGTGTGACTAGGGACACCTGAGGAAAGGAGGGGAAAAAAACAGCAATTTGAGAGAATCCAATTTCTACAATTTTTATTCCATGAATTCCAACCTAATCTCATTATTCCTAGGCAGGCCTGGATGAACTTTTGAACAGCTGAGCAAACAACGCTGCTCATAGCTTTACTCTGAGAGTTTATTTCGTATGAAGAAGCAGCTCAATGAGCAGTAGAATACACTGCAACAGCTACCATCCCCACAGCATGAGTCCCAGCCCCACTCACTGTCCCTTCCAGCTCCCAACACCATTCCCCCTTTTTCTGATGGGGATGTGCAATGGGTACAGGGCAGCAATCAGCTGAATGTGTGCTCACCTGCAGTCAGGCTGTCATTGAATCACATAGAATCATAAAATGGCCTGGATTGGAAAGGACCTCAAGGATCATCAAGCTCCAACCTCCTCTGCCCCCAGCCACAGGCAGGGCCACCAACTTCCCCATTTAATACTAGACCAGGCTGCCCAGGACCCCATCCAATCTGGCCTTGAACACCTCCAGGGATGGGGCATCCACAACCTCTCTGGGCAGCTTGTTCCAGCACCTCACCAATCTCTTGGCAAAGAATTTCCCCCTGATATCCAACCTAAATCTTCCCTCCTTCAATTTAAAACCACTTCCTTTGACCTGCCATTATCTACTCTTGTGATGAGTTGACCACTTTCCTTGGGCGTCGCCTTGTAAACAGGCAACGTTTGGACAAAAATGGACCAAAACCAGCAGCTTCTCCTCTACAGAGGGAACTCCCCCTTCTTTCCAGATGCCACTTTTCACAAAGCTAATGGCACCTCTTTTTTTGGCTGATGCTGACACATACCAAACATCTGCTGTCTGAGGCCCAGATGCTGACAGCCTGCTTAGCCAAGGATCACCTTTATAAAATGAACCAGAAGATGAACACTCACTGGTGCAGGCAAAGTTTCATTTCAAGAACTGTATCAACACTGCCTCCTACCAGAAGAGTTGGTGACAATAATAAAAATACACACACACAAACACAGATAGACATGATTTTCTGTCAGTGTGACAGGCACATCACTGGAAGAGACAAGCAGGAGGCAAGTCCCAGCTAATGAGCTTTTAAAGCAAAGCCATCCTGTGATCAGCTGAACGTCACTAAATCCTCCTTTAGCTTTGAAAAAGAAACACTGTACCTAACAAACAGCCAACAGAACATGGTAACACTGAAATTACATCTGGGCCATTGGGAAGGGGAAAGGGAAAAGGGAAAACAAAGGGGGGAAAACGTAGGGGAAGTGCTAACAAACTCAACAATAATTAATAAGAGCGTTATTCTAAGGCAGTTAGATTCTAATGCAGACCTCCACAGTGCAGTTTCTTGAAATTGCATCTGATTTGATCTGCCATCATTTTAAGCCCTCCCCCCACAGCCCTTTTGCTACGTGAGCAGGATCAGGCCACCTGCCCACAGCAGGCCTGTCAACGCTTTCAGCCCCGTTCTGAAAGACAGCTTCTGGCAGGGCTCAGCAAAGGCCCAACGCGCCTCTGCAGCACTCCAAGCCAGCTCCCATCTCCAGCTCCACTCTTCACCAGGCTGCATGGCCAGGCAGACTTCCCCCTCATCTCTTACTCATCCTCGCTCGAGTTCCCTCAGCCCATCCCTGCAGCAGAAGTGGTCTGGCACACTTAAGTGCCTCCTGCACAGCCCTTCCCTCCAGCAGCTCCCAAACCAGAGGGGTGAGAATCAAGGCCCACAGCAGAAATGCTCTGTTGAATTTCCAGGAGAAAAACAACTGCTCCTTTTTTCTGCCAGGGAAAACAAGAGGAAAAGACATAGTGTGAGGGCTAGTTTAAATAAGGAAACAGGAGCTACAGGAGGGGTTGCTGAAATGCCCTATAAATAGACTTGGACCATGACTGATCGTCCAGCCCACTGCATTGCTTGGCACAAAGCAGAGGCCTGTTGAGGAGTAAAGCTGCTTAAGACAGCACCTGGAGGTGATCCTACAGACTCCCACAGCCACTTCAGGCTACCCAGTTCTTTCTCCAGTTTTGTTTGTTGTGTTTTTTTTCTCTAAAATGATGACAGTTCCAATCTGGACAGCTTACTTTTCTATCTACACATCTGTGATGCTGGGAACGTCTCAACTGTTCTGCCCTGGTTGAACTGGGAAGATAAATGAGGCACCTCTGTGGTTCGGGTCTCTGGTTCCAGCAAGGGAAGAACCTTTAAAAAGAGACTGAATTGAGCAGCTTTCAGGGCCAGATGATGAAAATGTCCAGCGTTCCTCTAACACAACTTCCCATGAACTCCTTCACTTTGTCAGCTTGCACCTATTACAAATGTTATTACACATCCATGTATTCCTGCTAAAAAGCCAAAGAACTGCTAAGCTCAGAAAATGAGCAATAACTGTAGAAAACAAGTTTGCCAGCACCAGGCTTGCTGTTCAAGCTTCAAGTGACTCACATACATTTGTGACACGTTCATTGAACACGTGATTTATGCTCTCTTTCCCCAGACCTTGCCTTATTTGCTACCCATGGCAAAGGATGCTCAGTTAGTTAAGCAGCCGCCCTTTCATCTCCCCTTCATGTAGTTTCAGGCCTCATCTCTATACAAAACTGAGCTCAGGGTTAGTTTTCCTCATGGCTTTCTGGGACATCTATCCCTTTCAGCCACTGTACATCCTAACATCACCAAATTTTAACTTTACGGCGTCCCTGGAGAACAGGAGGATATTTTAGTCTCCAATTTACAAGCAGAGATAAAAATAGACAGTTCCCACTGATTTTGCACATTCTTAAATCAGCTAGGACCGTACTTCATGATGATAAAGCATGAAACTATCTTTTCTTTTGTTTTCCAACACCTAGACTTCTTTTTCTTCAGCTGCAATTATGGCTGCTCAACACTGCTGCAAGTCAGTCACTATGCTCTAGACACCCACTAAATGAAAAAGTACATCAAATCCAGCTTCAACATTTTGCCTAGCTTCAACCAAAGCATTGTAGATTATTATGTTAACGTGACAAAACAGAATTCCTCAAGGCAGCATTTTATCATATCACGGTGAGGCAGCCTTTTTTGTTCGTTTCCTACACCTCCTTCAACAAACACCCCCAACTTCCTCACCAAATAAGCGGTTTCACTCACTGCTCAATTTCTATGCTCTAACTATTCTCAGACTAATGAGGAGTCAAAAAACAATTTGCAGTTGCCTTATTAAAGAGTACATCACATGCCTAAAAGACTACATGCCAATGCAAGAATGACTCACGCTAACTTTGAGTGCTTGCATTTGCAACCCTACATTACTTCCCTAATTTACTAGTAAACCCAAAGGCTCAGGAGTGCCATTACCAAACTGCACTGGTGGCAGGCAGTCACCAGCATGCTAGAGTCACAAAGTGCTTTTATAACACCAGTCAGTGAAAGAGCTCAGAGTAAGGGCTGGCACTTGGCAATGAAGGAGCCAGGAAAGGCAACAGATGGCCAAGGATAGCAAAACAGGTGGTCCCACTGTTGCTTTATTGATGGTGTGTCCTCAGAAAGCTGGGTGGGCAGCTGGCGTGGACAAGGGATCCTTTCTACTCTCTACATACAGATCCCTTACTGTACTGCCTGTCCCTCTGTTTCTCAGCTCTGCTCTCACTGTTGAAGTCCCTTCCCTGTTTGCAGTGTCGTTCCTTTTCCTCTTCATGAACAGCTTTTGAGAAACCTGCAGCAGAAGTGCTGAAATCACAGGAAAGGCACTTTCTCTCCACTTTGATCAGTAAGTATCTTTGAAGAATAATTCTGCAGGCTCTCAAAAAGCAAGAGCAAATTTGATCCTTCAGAAGTGTGTAATAGAAGCATAAGTCTGCATGTGTTCACAGGGATAGCAGAAAGTACCTCCTCGACATCACGGCAGAAACTCTTTTCAAATTGAAATTTCCTAGTTCAAAGCCTGGAAATTCAAGAGCATCTCAATGAAATAAAGGTAAACATATTTACAACATATTTTTCCTTGTTCAGTACCAGAACAAAGACTTTCCTTCCTTCAGAATCCAGCAAAGGCCCACCAGATGACGAGGGGAGAACAGCCCTCAGAAGAGGAGTGAGTTGGCAGTCCCAGCTCAGCCTACAAAAGGGGATGCTTAGTGGGTTCTCACCAATATGTATTTGAAATCTCTGAAGCAAGGCTGTGAAGAAGTTAGAGTCAAACTCTGATCAGTGTGGCAGCCAGTGAGAGGATAAGAACACACTCTGGACCACAGCAGGCTCCTCCTGACCACCAGGCAGCACTTCTGTGCGGGTCGTGGAGCAGTGGCACAGGGATCCAAAGGCAGTGAGGTGTCATCTTTGGAGATCTTCAGCAGTTGCCTGGACACAGTTCTGGGCATCCTGCTCTGGGTGGCCCTGCTACTGGACAGGTAACCTGCAGAACCATCTTCTAACCTTGAGCATTCTGCAGGTCTGTGATTGATGTGTTACAAACATCCTTCATTATCTCTAGCTATACCAAAAGGTCATAAAAGAAGTCTCTACAGCATCTTTACTGTAAAACCTCATTCCTTTCCTCCTCCTTCTCAAAGAAGCTTAAAAACAGAACATTATTAATGCTTGGTACTCTTTCAGCCCAAGGTCTGTCAAAAACAAAGTAAGAGGAAATATTCATTTGACTTGCTTCCAAGGAGGTAATTAGATGAAATAAATGTGTTGAATAAAGTATTTTACTGGCAGGATGACCAAGAGATCAAGAACATTTATTGATCTGCAGTCTTGGACCCAAGCAGCTCAGACTGTATCAACAACCTAAGCTTTAGAATTAATTGTACCCTCTATGAAGGCCTCAGTGCCACTCCACCTCTTTTAAAGTACCTTTGTGGGCTATTACTAGGCAGGAACTAGTGAGTTAGAGAGAGACTCCAAGTCCCAGGCAAATGTGCCATTTTACCCCAGAAGTGCATCTGCTTGTGGTTAGGAGAAGAATGGACACACACAAAAGGACATCACTTTTTTTTTTTAAATTTCAAGGCCCAGCTGAAATAACCTCAGCCCAAAAGCTGAGCTAGTGTTGGGAAACCCTCTCAGTTCAATGAAATGTTGGTGCCTATACTATCATGTCAGTACCAGCACAGGCAAAAACCCATCCCCTTACAAAGCCTCACTGGATTTTATTAGACCTTCTGTTTTTGAACATTTCCTAAATCTCAGCAAACCAAATGAAAGGACAAATATCCTTCTTTTCACTGAGCACGCAATGCTTGTGAAATACTGAATTTTCTGTTCTGCATTACCTTCTTTCTCTGTACTGTAGAAACTACGGGAAACAAGCAGAAAAGCCACAATGTACATTTACATCAGAAGTTACTACTCAGATAGACATCATGCTGTTATTTCAATGCAACCTGAGCTACTTTATCCTTCAGTGAAAGGCAGACAGTCTGACTGGCCTTGCTCAAGAACAACAGCTACCTTGGCAAAGGTGCCAGACTGAATCCACACCTTTGTGTTTACTCGCCACATAACACCTTTGGGTTCTCATACTCCAAAGCAGAAGTTAGGATGCATGCACTGGAGTGAGCATTTGGTTGTACAGTCATTTTCAGTCAGTAATACGGCCTCAGAAAACAAACCTTAAAATAGTTTAGACTTCCGTTTAGAAAACAAAACATAGGAAAAGCACATGACAGCCAGGAAAAGAAAGAAAGAAATGTCTCTTAAGCAGGCTAGGAAACCATATGTAGTGTTTTCTAAACACTTAGATTTTTCAGTGAACATTTCAAGATACATTCTGTGTTACAGGTGTCCTTTCTCCACCATCCTGAAGTTCTTAGGAATATCACTGAGTTACATACACATGAGCTTTGACAACAGTTTAACAGAAACATTAGTCCCAAACTTCCTCTTCTGGACAAGATCACACGCCACAGGGTGAAAGGCAGCAGCTGTGAGCAAAGTGAAGAGACCAGCACACAGCCCTTCTACGCCCTGCAGGCCTGCCTGGAGTTGGGACTCATCATTCCTCCAGCTCATTCAAGCTTTCCCTCTCTCACTCAGCAATATTTGGGCAGATGGAGAACAACCCTGCTCCAGAGGACACAAGTTGACAAAATAAGTCCCCCAATGTGAACAGTGTTTAAAAACCTTTGCTTTCTTGCTGTGTACATGCAATAGGTTCCCCACCTTCCCATGCACAGCAACAACTGACAGCTAGGACTAACAGATGATTTTACTCCTATTAATTGGTAATATAATCCCACAGAGACACGGCCACATTAAACACTGCAGATATTTAGAAATCTCTACTATTGGTGCAAGTACAAAAAAGTGCAAGTATAGGGCATTTGTTTTTAGCTTAATTTTCTACAGAAATAGATCCACAAAAACAACTGTCCATCTCATTTTCCCCTTCTACTCAGGCCCAAAGGAGACTTCAGGCAGGATAACTGCATCTCACCACCACAGCAGTCAATACAGCAGTCTACACAACCTAAGCACCTTTCAACAGAGGCAGTACTCTATTAACACTTTCACATTCATTACTGCAGGAAGAAAACTAAGGTGAAGTTCAGAGAAGTGAGAGCTATTCTGCTTGTAAAAAAAGTTATGCACACAAAAAACAGCTCAACGCAAGACAAACTTTATGTCATTAGCATTAAACACAAATTCACACTTCTCAGTGTTTGTAGAAGTGCCATGTTAAAATTTAATTTGAAGTTACCACATAGGGCTGAAAGAGACTGCTTGTATTCTTTTTGACTTGCAGCATTTTCTATTTGTAAAACATTCCCTTATTCACATTTTATCTCCTGCAGGCCTGTCAAATTCTTCATAATTATCTTTTAAGACACTTCTAGTAGTGAAACATTCTCCTTTTTAATTTAGTCTAGCAATTAATAACCGAAATCGAACTGATGCGACGCACTCATGCTAAACAAATAACTCAAGCAGAAATCAGAGTTAAGTGTTTCCATAAATCAGTGCTGACATCAACAGCAGCTTATACCGAACCTTACAGCTACACTGAGTTAGAAGAAAATAGAATTATTCCTCATTTATTCTGCTGCTCCCCACGCTCAAGAGCCAAGTCCCTCAAACAGCTGATTGTTTGCCACCAGAGTGGGAACTTACTGAGCAATCAACTAACCTTAGAGGACTTTCTTCGGCTTCTTCTTGTCCAAACCACCACTAGTTTATCTGGCTGCCTGTTGAGGAAAAGCAAATACAGCTTCAATTACAACAAAATCAATATGAAAAAAAAACAGTTTATATTAAAGCTCTTGCAATAAATAATGTATCCTCTAAGAATGTCATTATCTTTCAAATATAGCTTCTCTAAAAGCACTCTCAGAATCAATGATTTAGCAGGAAAATTAGCATTGTATTTACAGAAAAAGACTGTCCTATGGTCAGCACATTCATGCTCCATCCTTCTGCTTTCCTTGCCTGCAGGCATCTCTCCAGAGAACAGGACACAGCCCACGATTCACTTCTGCAAATGTAGCCTCTTCACAGACACCCTTGAAACAATCCAGTAATCAAAATATGTATCAATGCAAACTCTATCTTGAACTGCTATGCAGATAGACTAAAAAAGCTCTAATAAGTAGCAATGCAAACATCTCATTTTTTTCATCCCCAAAGGATATTTTTCCTACCTGAATACCTCAAACACCAAGAGAACAAAGTACTGCATCGTGTACTGAAATCTCCTTGGATGACCTCAGACAGATAAAGCAGAGCTTCCTCAACTTCAGCTCCAAATGATAAGCACACTGAAGCCTAGCATGGCTCTCCAAGCCACTGTTTTATCTTGTACTTGCAGTGAACAGAGATACTAACTCAACAGAAGGCACTTCCAGTACACACAGTTTTCTCTTCAAACCTAATATTTAGTTCTCAGTTAATAATTAGAGTCATATTCGTTCTTCCTTATTAGTTCCCCAATTGTCCCCAAATGACTTTTGACACAGACCTAACTTCCAGTCTCATTTTTCTTTTTTTGACCCATGATTCGCTTCCCACCCTGTTACTGCACTTCTGGTTCTTCTCCCAGACCCACGACCCCTCTTCCGGAGGCTCCTGACCCTCTGGTCCTCGTTGTTTCCTGCCTGGTGACACAACTTCCACCAGCAGGCCTGACTCAGCCAGCAATTTCCAACAGAGATCATACTGCCATGTAAAAGCTCCAGGGCTGGGACTGCTTACTACTATGATTTTTGAGACGTTGTGCTGTAATAGTTCTGCATCCCTAAACCCGACAGCAGAGAGTGTTTCCCGTTCAGGAATCACGGTTAGGTGAGGGAAATATGTCAGAGAAAAAGTGAAGATTTAGTGAACGCTTTCAGCATATCATAAGATGAATCTAAATAACATCCACACAAGCGCTCAGAATTGGAGAGAGGCTCCATAACCACTCTTCTAACGAACAGCTAACTGCTTTAACAGGCTGAGAGCTCATCTGAAGCACTGCTGAAGTGCTGGCTACCTTATTACATACTTTCACATCGAGCTGTTCATCACTTCTACAGGCTGCAATAGAGCTAATAGATCACTTACAATTTACATTTAAATGCCACCAGAACTAAAGTAATCCTGGACGAAAAAAAAAAAACAGATAAAGGCCAGGTGCTGTGCATGACATAAGGACACTGGCTCCTATCTGCTATTCTTATTGCCTCCTTTAACATCTCTCTTCACTTCAAGCCTGGGAGAAATGTACAGTGAAATAATCTACTCCATTTTATATTCTATAATCTCACTCTTACAGCTTCTTTAGGACTGTTTGTTGGCTGTACTTGAGGCTCCTGCCATAAAACGCTGCTTGGCAACGAGCTCAAGCTGTTACACTTTGACAGCTGCCCATTCACCTGGTGCATCTGGCGTGTCAGGTTCTCTCCCGGTTGCATGCAGCCCCAGCAGCTGTGCTTGCAGAAAAAGAAATGCCCCCAAGCGAGTGCCTTTAAGCAAAGCCACTCAAGTGTCCGGTCTCCCTCTTGTCTCAAGGGAGACACAGCTCAGCAGCCTGTCCCTCCCTGCTCCCCTCACAGCACAGCCCTGGCACACCGCAGTGCCCTGGCACTCTCAGGTGAGTGTCAGCACCAGCTACTAAGCGTGCACAAGGCACAGACATTCTTGATGCAGTCTTTGCATATTCTCAGGATCTACTAACAGACTTTAAGAGCAAGTTTCCACAAGCTTTCATCAGAGGAACGCTTGCAGGTAGAATTAACTCCCTGATTTAGCAGGAAAAACAAACAAACAAACAGACCTAACGGCCCATGACACCCAGCTAAGAGCCGCTCTAGTTTATGGGCACAGAAAGAGGGCAAGAGCTGAGTAATGGAGAAAAGCTGCTCAGCCCTTTTCCATCATTCACCACAAGCCCCTAACACTAGCAAGGTTTGACCTGGAGGACAGTCAGAGGGAAAAGGAAGAAGGGCTGTGCCAAAGCTACCTGGGCAGCTTCTCAAGGTAAAAAAAAACAAAGGCAAAGGGCTGTTTCCTACAAGGCCTGCAGAAGAGTGATGTAGGCCACAAAAGCAGAGACATTACTGCTCCTTACAGACACTACCAGTGAGTGCCAGCTCACCAGGGAGCTTTGGCCAACACCCAATTGCGCAGGCAGGCAGCCAGCAGACACACAGCCTTACAGAGACCCTGGGAACAAAGCTGAGGATGCTACCTAGGTCCTGCCTCTTGCTACAGCTCAGATAATGACAAGTCCCTTCTCCTCTCCCTGGCTTTATCCTGTACATCCTGGAATCACAAGTGATTTTTCTGCCAATAGCACCAGATCACCTTCTAACATCAAACATGCCACAGAAAAAGTGATGCTGTGCAATGGCTTCAGGGTTGCACAAATCTGCAGCTGGAGGCCAGACAGGAGATGACCCAAAAATATTTAAGCACAGAGAACCAGGCTGCCACATAAAGAGAGGTGAGAGCAAGAGCAGCAATGCAAGAACATGACAGTTCAAAGCAGGACTGATCCACACCTGCACTCCTGCAGCACCAACACTTTCATTATCATAGAATCATAGAATGGCCTGGGTTGAAAAGGACCACAATGATCATCTAGTTTCAACCCCCCTGCTATGTGCAGAGTTGCCAATCACCAGACCAGGCTGCTCAGGGCCACATCCAGCCTGGCCTTGGATACCTCCAGGGATGGGGCATCCACAGCCTCCTTGGGCAGCCTGTTCCAGTGTTCATTATGGGGTCCTTTAGAAAAGACACAAGGCTATGCCAAGTGTCTCAAAAATAAAACTAGAAATAAATAAATGAAGAAGCTGTATGTAGATGCAACACTCTTATTCTGCTGAAAAACTTAAGCACTAAACAATTGTCAAGTGTTGACGAGTGCCAGTGCAGGAATCTGAAAAAGCCTGGGTATAAGACAACCAGAGATAGGCAGCAAAAGACAGGCAGCCCTCTCCTACTACACAGGCACCTGCACCAGGCTGGTAACGGGCCTTACACCGTATCTGATTCTTTCAGACCATGTCAATCTGTGCCATGGCTTTGCTTCACATAGGCTGTCAGAGCCAGCCGGTGCCGCAGTGCAGCTCTCAGGTGGGAGCTGTTGCACACACGCAGTTGACACCAGGACTGGATTTACTTCCCAGTTCTGAAGGACTTCCGCTGCCAGGAATACAAAACGATATATACACTCACATGAAAAAACAAGTTAGAGACTCCATTCACATGGAGAAGATGGAGCCAAGCTGATAGGAGAGCAGTAGCACCCTTCGTCCCCGAGGCTTCTTCTGCTGTGTATTTATTTTGTTAAGTACAGAGCACAGTGCTCCTTCAGCTCAAAGTACCTGAGAAATCCGCTTCCAGAGGTACTTTGCCAAAATAAAAAGAGGAAAGTAATCACAATACGGAGGCAGAAAAACTGGCAAAAAGGAATGGGGAGAGGAGGGAGGAGTAGAAAATATCCCAAAGGATGAACTTCCCTGTTGAACATCACATGCTTAACCAAAATCAACACAGTCATTTTCCTTACGGGGTTTTCTTCAAGAAAATCACAAATCCAACCATTTAGATGTATCTTCATGGAACTGCTTTACAAAAGAAGCCATGAACAATGTTCTCTTCCAGAATCTGTTCATTACTCCTCTATGTCAATGCACACACAACAGAAAAAGCCCAGCTCTTAACCAGCACATTTGCTGAAGGTTACTTAGCAATACCTCAGTGCTAGGAAATGGCCAAAACCAAATAATTCCCTTTGCTCATTTAAAGCAGTTCAGTAATATTTGATTGCGCAGACGTCTCTCCTCCTGCACATCATAAACCTGAGCTGCTCATTAACCACCAGGACAAGCAAATAAAGCTCCCTCCAAAGGGGGTTGAAGATCAGATTCAGTATTTTTGCTGTAAGCATACCTTGTGAAGTCAGAAATTGTTCCAGATACAAACCCCACTGTGTGGCAATCTGAACAAATACCAACAGTCAGCTATAAAAAATAAAATTTGTTTCCTGTGCATTTTTCTTTCCTTCAAGCCACTGGCTTTAAGACAGTCGTTCACTGAGCTCCAGCACTTTTTTGTGCACTTCACAACACAGAACGGGATACTTCTGGTAATATTTATTGTATTATCTACAACTGATAAGTGAAAGTTACTCAGCAAAACAACGAAGAATGTTATGATTTCCAAGTATGTGACTCAGGAAAGAGCTTCACCATAGCCCTACAAATTAAGTAAATAAAAGGAGATTAAAAACAACAGATTGACATCTATAACTTAGAAGCACGTCTGCTTTTCCCAATAGGTGGAAGCTACAATTCTGCTATCTTCAATTCTCCCATTACAAAAACTGAGAAAAAAATAAAAAGAAATGCTAGATCTAGACTTCTCCATACCCACAACTGTTTAACAAGCTACTGGATACATCCCACAGACTGGAAAGAATTATGCCACCAGATCTTCACCTTATATGCCATCAGACCTTCACCTTATATGCCACAAATTTTACTGATTGCAATGGAGGCTGAGCAAGAATCAAGGTCTTCTGGGGTTCAGTCTGACCATTACGGGAAATATCTGGCACGGTATTTTGATTACAGAACTCTCCAAATATCATTTGTGAGAGAAGGACATAAAAGGTATTAGTCTGCTGTTAGCTCTTGTTTTGCAAGTTTGTTTGCAGCAGAAACAGATAACACTGGCCAGGACAGATGCATATTTTTCCACCAAGCCTATGATTTGGTTCTGATAGCAGACGACTACAGAAGACTTACACTTAGCATCTGTCCTTGGAAAAAAATCACAAACTTGAGCTATGGTGGCTGAAGCCGATGGCAGGACCAACTCCTAACAGTGCTTTGCTCAGAGGGCAGTAAATGCATATCAATACTTGTTTGCAACAAGGTATCATTGTGTTTAACTGCACCCAGCCATCCTTGCATGCTTGCGATGCACAAAGTCCATTTCTGATGTACACAGACACACACACAGCCTGTGCTCCGGCATCCAATTGCTCACGCTGGGTTTTGCTTTTGGGATGGAGGGAGCTGGTTTTTCCTCTTACCATGTTTGATTAGAATGGCATGAATTATTACAAGCTGCTAGATTAGTCTTGTGAAGCAAGCATAAGAAGTGTAATTAACAAGAGAAGCAGCAGTGTTGGCACAATAGCATGCAGATGCACCTATTGAAGGGTAACAATAATTAGTTGAGCACTGAAGGCGAAGTGCTTCTGAAGTTAAAGTACTTCAGATAAAATTTTGACTTTTTTTTTAACCTTTGCCCCCCCTGCATTGCACACACCAGCACAACCAGCACAACGTGTGAAGCTGTCAGTAGAATCCAGTCCTCCCACCCCACCAGCACTGCTCTCTATCTGACTGTTGGAATGTTATCAAGGCTCCTTAATGGCCTCTAAAAAATAAATGCCATCAGTTCTGCACTGCCATTAATTTGGGATGAACTTTACTTTTTCCTCATTTTACAGTTAATTAATTTGGAAAGACTTTTTTGCAGCGCAGCCTTCTGCACTGGGTCCTATACCATGCAGTCTGTGTTACCATCAGGCAAGGAACTCATCAAGCAACAGCTTACTGCAAGCTTTGTATTAAAGCTTCCTGCTTCAGAATTTCCTGTTGGTCACAATCAATGAAATTCCACAGCTCTGGCAAGTCGAGTCACCACCAATGTTTAAAACAGACCTAGAGATGCTGGGAAGAATGACGTAACATGTTGACACATTTGCCAAATTAGCCATGCTGCTGAGTGAAGATACAGCACTGACTGCAACAGTCAGAAAGTTGATAAGAAAATAAAGATGGTATGCAGATAAAGCACACCCCAGCTACCTGTAGGATGAAGCACATTGTTAGATGAAGCTCTGCATTTCAGAATAGGGTTTGGGGTTTTCTTTGCCAGCCTTCCTTAACCATTATAGATTCTGCCTGCCTGCAATCAAAACATCTCTCTGCCATCCAGGTATCATTCAGTGTGATCACACAAGATGCTGAGATGCATCCAGTGGCAAAGTGGGCCCGAGGGGATCACACACTCCCCCTGCAGCTGCTGCAGGAGGCCTGGGAGCAGCCCCAGGCACCACCTATGCCAGCCCGCATCTGCAGCACCACTGCAGTCTCCCAACCCAGTGCAGCACACTGCCCACACTTCAAGCGTCTGAAAGAAGACAAAGATTGCTCTCCCTTCACTGTCACCACCTTACTGTCATAGTGAGGCTGAGGAATTTCTAAAAAGCAGTCATTTGAACAGGTACAGCAAGGTGACACTGGCTGAGATCCCTTCGGTTCTGCATCTTCACTTTGGCATCCAACTCCTCCTCCATTTCTTCCCACCAGAGGCTTCTAGGTGTGTTTTCAAAACACAAGCAGATGAAAACCTATTATTTTTAGTACCTATGTAGCTAAACTGACCAACATCTATAAGACTTCTACATCTCAAAATTATGCGTTTTGAAAGAAGCTGTAGTCCGGCTTTGCTTGGTTAAAAAAGAACAAAGTGAGACACTGATTATTTCAGAAGCACAGTGAGAGCAATCGAATCTGCATAGCATCTATTTACAAGGCTAAACATGGAATGTGCAGCATGTAGGGCTGATGACTCGGTTTCCTTAAACCAAATATAAATGAAGTTCGCAGAATAAGCTGGATTAAACAAAGCCCAAGTTCTTCCATTATTCAGAACAAGTGACAAGGACAGATTCAGCTTCATTTTTCAAGGAGTTATCATAGCAGAGAATCTTGAGCAAAACAAACTTGACAGGACTACACCGGAAAATCTTTTCTTAAAGCTTTTTTCAACAGAATTTCACACTGCAGAATACCCAAAGAGACCCACTGGAAATTATTTCCTTTACCACCCTGTCTGCTTTAGGCAGACATGTATCCTTACACCACACACACTACCATCTCAGAGCCTAGGAACACCTCCCAGCACCCTGCAGCAAAGCCCACCCAAAGCCTGCTGGAGAAACCAGGCTCCCCAGCCACACCAGGGCAGAACATTACAGCACCCAGCTCTCAAGCTCAGGCTCTGGGCACAGCTTGCTGGGTCTTGGGCCAGCAAGGCTGTGCAGACACACCTTACACATTCAAAACAAATGTGTTGCTTTAGAGTGCAAAGCTCACATGGCTCAGATCTCTCAGGTGCCTGATCTTATATGGCTGAGTTTTTTGTATTGTTTTGTAGGTGTTTTTTTTAACATTCTTTTTCAGAGCACATATTCCTCTACATTTTAACAGCAATGAATCCACAGTTTAAAAGTTTTTGGTTTCCAGTGGGTCACAGCCCCGCCGAGTGCAACATGGTGTGAGCAGGCTCTGCACAACCAGCCTGTGCAGCCCACCTGCTCCCAGGCCGTGACCAACTCGCTGCCTGCTTGCCTGCAGAGCTGGGGCCTGCCAGCTGCCAAGCCAACAAACACACGCTCATTTGAGATCCAACACATTTTCACCTCAGACTTAACAGCAGGTTTGGAAGCTGGCTTAACAAGGTGAGGCACTAGAATCATCTCTCTGCCTTGAAAGCCAAGCACAGGCCTTCACACAGCCTCACTGCCCCATGCTCTGCTACATGGACACAGACGATCAATGGTGCCTGCCTCGCTCTTTGTAAGTACCCGTGTTCACTGCAGTGTAAAACAATCACATATAGATTAGGAACAGGAACCAGGGAAACACGTTTTCAGCAAATTTAAGTGAGCAAGCCAATTATTTTGAATGCAAATTCCAGCTCCGATTCTCAGTCAGCACACTGCCCTCAGAGAGCCTTCAGGCACCACACATCTGCCTGCCCCTCAGCTCTGATCCTGCTCCAACACCCACATACACCTCTTCACAAGATGAAGGCTGAACCTCCATGTGACAGCATATGTGTTACTGAGTGTATGCTGAGCTGTTACATTCTATCCCTTCTGATTTGGAAGCATTACAAATATAAATGCTAGATGTGTTCTCATAATAAGCACACAACTGCAATGAAATTGTCTGACACCTGGTGTCAAAAACGCAGCCTGACAAAAAAAAAAAAATCAATGCACACATTAAACAATTGATTTCCATACTAAAAGCATGCATGAGACTTCAGATCCTGTCACAAAACAGACACTCTTTTTATTATCTTTTTTTCCTATTGCAAGTAGCATTCAGACAGAAGGATCTGCAACCTGCAGTCCATGAGACGTGCCATTCCAATGGCCATGTCAGGACTCTGACAAAAGCCTCAGAAACATCTGCATTAGTGCATCCATCTTCCTCCTCTCCTTGCAACCCATAGGCTCATCCAGAGGACAATGACAGCTCAGTGTGTGCAGGTACGGATGCATCTTTTGAAGCTCTAAATGGACAACACCAGGGTTCTCTTACTTGTTTTGCTTTTTAAGGCTATGCTTTGAATACAAAGCAACTTCTCTGTTTTGAAGATGCAGAGAACCTGTGAACACTCCATACATTTCTAAGAAGGCAGCAGGTGCAGAACGGCCCCAGCTTTCAGGGTTTTTCTGGAAGATAAAGTTCACATCACCTGCTTCGGGTGCACAGATGGTGGAACTATGATGCTCACACTCAACAGAGGAACGCTGATACCTACAAAGAGCAAATGAGCACTAAGGCAGCAGCAGCTATTCTCCACAGTACTTGAAAGTTTGAGAAGCTTGAATACATACTTGAAGCTATAAAGGCAGTGCAAACTCTTAATTTACACCTCTAAAGAGAAGTGTATTGCAGGGCTGGGTGGTGCAGCCCCAGCATGGAGCAAACCAGCAGGCAGATCCACAGTGTGCCGTGTCTGGCCAGGGGGCAACGTGGGGAGTCTGTGTGACACAAGCTCATGCTTGGCTGTCTGAATGATGATTTTATCAAATCCTGAATTAATCTGTATCTATTCCGAGCTCATGCACAATGAGCTCTCCAATTAAAGGCTCCTCATCTGTCATCAGCCTCCTTTTGCAAATTAATATCACAAAGAAAAAAACAGGGGGAAATGAAAACGTGGCCTGCTATGCTAGCTCCTTTCCTTGTCTCTACCCAGCAGCTCACATTTCACCAATGTTGTCAGCCATGACAGACAGAATAAGAGCCTTCTCCCAAGGAAGGAGGTGCTGGAAGATGCAACCTCAAGCTGCTCAAGCAGCTCTGACCCTGGCATCACCGATGAAGTGGCCAACAGGCTTAAAGCCAGCTGCCCTCCCCACAGCCCTGCTCCCAAAAAGGAACTCACCTCCTCCTGTCCCTCTGCCCCAGAGGCACCAGCCTGCCACATCCAGATGCAAAACTGGAGATAAAAGCACCACAGCCACTCACCAGATGCTGATCCTCAGCAGCAGCTACAGCTTTAAAATGTCATGGATAGACCTGGAACCTTGCCATTAAAATGTGACTCCAAACAATATCTCATGCCTGTGCACTAAAACCCCTGAAGCCTCTATAAGCCGTATGCCAAGCTTAGTGCCTCCTTCAAAAGGCAGAACATGAGAATAACCCAATGTGATACATTCTGTAGCTGAAAATTACATATGGATAATAATCAAAATTAAAGGTGTGATACCTTTGCATGTTAAAAAAAAAAAAAAAAAAAGAGCATTAACTATCCGTTAAATGTCTGCATATTGTTTCGGAGGAACAAGCGTAGGCCATTAGAAAGTGCCACCATCACTGCCCATGAGACACCTATTTCATGCTGATAGCCTCTCTAGAACTGCTCTGGGAAGGCACAGCCAAAAGATGAGAAGAAAAGTAGGTATGGCTAAGTAACTCTTGCAAAGACTACAAATTTAGAGCAACTCCTGCTCAATCTAATTAAGCGGTCATGTGGCTTCCAAGCTGCCTCCTGAAACAGAAGTTCACACCAGATTACAGAAGTCCATCTCAAAAACAACACCATTTACTTCTTTTATGCATCACTGTTTCTTTCATCTAGAATTGTACATCCAAAGTCTAAAAATCTGTCTAATTTTTAGGGCCTGAAACTGACGGTGCCCTCCAGAAGCCCAACCAGCCCTGCAGCCACACACTGCTACCAGAGCAGCACACTCCTTCACACTTGGCTTTTCAGAGTAGTTACCTGTTACCCAGCCTCTTCCTTGGAAAGCACACACTTAGCTACTAGTATCCAACAGGAGGACACCCCTCAAGGCAACAAAGGTCCTTCATGCCTTCAGAATCTCCTGTGATACAAATTGTAGCTGTCTTTTCCTCCTGTTTCTGATGGAGATGCAGTGACAGCACCAGGACCGACTGCTCCCAGGCCCATTGCTGAGGACCCTGGTACTCATCACACACAAGGCTTGTGACTAAGACTGAGACCCATCGGCACGTTGACCACCACACTGACCTCCCCCTTCCTGTGCTGTCACAGCAGGCACTATATACATAAGAACCACAAAAGCTCAAATCCAATGCCCAATTTTGTGCCAGCCTGATAGCTGCTCAGTAAGCTGATGGGTCCTCGCACAGGGCAGTTGTAATGTAACATCTGCAGCCACAGAAGAGACTCCTGGACGCTGTCCAGGCTTTTTATTAAGTGGATTTGGTGTCTTGCAGGCTGGATTCTAGTCTTGTACCATTAAATGAGGCAAAGGGATAAAGAGACAGAGTCCCTCTATCCCATAGAGCACATGGCTTAAAAGATTAAATAATTTTGTCTCATCCTAGATTTCAATTTTATTCTAATTTAAAATTTTTTTATCTGTAAACACAAATGTGTCTGGTGTGAAAAGCTGTTCTCCTTGGGAGCAGAAATGGGAACAGAAAGGGAAGGTAGGTTGGTTCCTGGAACAAAACACTCTTAATCTCACCAAGTGCCACGAGGCATCCACTCCATGTAAGAAACAAAGCCTCTCACAATCAATGAGACACCCAGCAAAAGGCAAAAAAAAAAACAAAAACAAAAACAAAACACCCAGCAGTGTGGGATGTGGCACTAAAAGAGGGCAAAAAGAAAAATTATCATTTAAATATTTCAGAAGGGTATCACCATAAATGAAACGAAGGCTAAGTTAAATTATTAAATCTCAATTTCGACTCCAGATGCATTTGCTTAATTAGGACCAAAGAAGCCTAGAGAATAAAGACTTGCTCTATAAACTAACCATCAAGGGAACAGGAATCAATTTCTGTAGCCCAGTACTGCACACAGAGCACTGAGGGGGAAAAACAGTTATGTGCAGCGTCATCAACTCAGACAATAGCAATGTGTGGGCACCCAAACCCCATGGATTCTGCAAAATAAGATTTTCCACATATTTCAGCATACTTGATACAAAATGCACTTGTACATCTCTAGAAGAGGCAAGGCTTAAAAGCTGAAGCCTGCAAAACTCTATCGTGCTTGGTTCCAGAGCACTCAGCTTGGATACTGGCCCTCACCAGGCTGGCACCACAGACAGAAGTGCAAGTCCCTGCTCCACCACAGGAGACCTTCCAGAGGGCAGACTCAGGAACAGTAAGGCTGCCTTGCAAACCTCTCGACTGTGTGCACTCAAACCACAGTTTAGCTTTATTATGCACTACAAGTCAACCCTCCTCGACTTCTCCAGTTTCTGAGCACAGATAAGAGCTTACACAGAACACTTATCTCAGCATGATCTGTTAGTTTAACCTTGCCTCTTGGGCTCTGACAGATGCGTACAGGCCTTACTCGCTCTTCCAGCTCAACACACAGCTGCTGCACAGCACTGACACCTTCCTGGTGGCTTTCCTTCCCCTGCTATCCAGCAGCTCTCAGCAGAACGCAGCCCAGACAAAGGCAGGACCACGGTTAGATGAGCAGAGCCACCCGAACTCCCAAGGGGCCCAGGGACATCTGCTGCCCCACAGACCTCTGAGCAGCAAGAGGGCAGAGGCAGCAGAGCCAGCAGGACCACAGTCTCACATAGACAAAAGGGCTGAGAGACAATCTGAAAACGGATGCTGGCTCCCCTCTTCTCCTCAGCATTGCTCTTTCTTTCTTACCTCTCCCAAGAAATGGACAGTGACCACACATACCCAGAGCTTCCAGACGGAGCACCCAAATCAGAAGGGGAAAGCTTTAAGCAATCACTGACAAAATAACCATAATGTGAGGACAATACACTGCAACCTTGACTATGTAAATAACCCCATTTCTAGTGAACTACGTGCCCACCTGTATCTTCCACCACTGAAGCATTTGTTTTCTGTACAGCCCTTGTCCTGAAGAATCGGCCAGCACCAGACTGACAGCCATGGCTGACTGCACGTGTGACAACCAGAGCCAGAATTTCTGCTCTTCTTGACCCAACTCTGAGTGCTTCTTCTGGGTCAACCTAAAATATTTCAGGTGTCACAGCTGCCACCTTCTCTCTTCTTGCATTTAAATTACAGGACAGACGGACCAACAAGCAAAATAATAACAGCAAAAGTCCTGTGTAGCATTGTGGTATTTTTTCAGGGTAGGAAATGAAGTACTATTTTACCCCCAGCAGTCACATTCCCTCTCCTACAAGCAGTAGTTTTGAGGACTGACGTTGTGCGTGACTTATGAAAAAAAAAAAAGCCATCACCTAAAATCCAGACAGGGAGCAAATCACAGAATAAATTCTGCAGTAACACAAGAGGAAAGCAAAAGTGGTGTCAGTAATTCTAATCCAGTCTGTGTATGCACAGTCACCAAGCTTAAGCTGAATATTCCCACAGCTCTGATGGAATCCAGTAATGGTAAGCTCACATCCTGCACTGCGGCAGCTGCATTGGTGGAGCCAAGCTCCATCTCACCTGCTTTACACCCAGAAGTCTTTACAAGTTCCTTTTCTTCATTAGTGCTTCAGTTTACACGAACACTTCTGTATTCTTGAACTGCTGTAGTTTGAACCGTCAGTAGGCCTGTCACAACTGTTTGCAAGTGGATCTGGCACACACAGCACAGGTTCCCTGAGTTCCTTGCGCTGCAGCCACCAGCACGGAGCCTTTCAAGTGCAATTACGTGCTTCAGGCACACCCTGCTTCCACCGAGAGGCAGCGCGGTCCTTATGGTTACTGTCACTCTGTAATATCTCACCACCGCTGGATAAAACACGTTAGCAATGCCGACCCAGAGAGGATGTACTTGCCTGCCAGTACAAACTACTTCCTTCCCCCCATCCTGGCTTTTATCCATTACAGACACTCTTCTCAGAATTCCAAGCCACCCAAAGGAAAACAGAGAGCAAACAGAGGGTGCTCCCCACGGCCAGAAGCTTACTGCAGGTCCTGCACTGCAAACAGCAGAGCTGTGGGGCCAAAGAACCCTTGTGCAAAGAAATTCTCAGTGCTCGACAGCTATTTCTGCACAGCAAAATGCCCCGTCAGTTGCTTTGTGCCGGTACCACAGAATGAAATGCTGCTGTCTCCTGGCCTTTAACAGCAGACATAAATCCTACTTGTAAGTCATGGGGGATGTAAAGCTGTAGGACAGCTGACGGAAGATGATTTGTGTGTGCAAATTATTGAGTGATAGAAAAGATGACTTGTCTCCAATTACACAGAAGCTGAAATAAAGCACAGTATGGAACAGGGACTTTCTGACTTGTGCTGCTTTCACCATTACACCACAGCCCCCATCAATATGAGAAGCAAAAAGGACGTTATCCCTGCCCCCAAAATCAACAATACCTGCACAGAAAAAGCTTCAAAGAACGTATGAAGTCTATTCTGAGCAAATGAGGGCGCTGAACTGACCAAGCTACAGTTATTTGCCTAATGAACAAAAATTACTACTTAGAGAAACCAACAATTTACATAGCCTTGCAAACTCTTACTATTTTCAACAACACAACGCAACTGTTGGCTACACGTGGGCAGAAAGGCAGTGAACAGTGTGCAGTTTCTTTGCTAACTTGCCTAGGGATAGAAAAAAATACAACTCCCACAGCTGCATATATACAGAACCAGCTGCCCGGGCTCAAATGAAGACATAAATCATCCTCTGACAATTAGCTCAAAAAATTATAAATATTCTTTCCTTTCTGTTGGTGTGCACAAATGCAGTAAATCATAAGAAAATGGCAGTATGGCTTTTGTGTACACTGCACTATTCCCTTTGCACATCAGCCACCTGCAGAGTGGCACGTGCCCCCTATATGGAAAACAGCTTGCACAGAGATCTGGTACAGAAACAGAACACAGTGACAAAGAGTGATGTGCCACTCTGAAGACACATGGATTTGAAGGCCATACACACACTGTGTGTTTATTTACAAAGCTAGAAATCTTTCTTCAAATAGAAAATGCAATAGGAGAGCACCTTTCAAATGCATTCCGAGGGTTTGCTTGTGTGTTTTGGTTTTGTTAAATATCATACACCATTAATACCAGACTTTTCCTACCTGTGCCTTAAAGGTAGGAATGTTTCAATTACACTTTTTCACTCACCACTGGAACACTTTAAATTTAGATTTCTTTTCAACTGAATGATCGTTGCCCTTGATGTTTCCCAAAAAAGGTGAGCCTGTAATTAGCATGGATCAAGAGAAGTTGTAACCTCTCTTTTAGAAGAGGTTCTGAAAGAACTGTGACTCTTATGAATTATGAAAGTGAAACATGAAGACCAACGTTTGAGCAAAGCTTCATTTTATTCACAGTTGGGCCATTAGTGACAGCAGGGCATGTCTCCTGATTAAGTACTTCTGTGCTGCTCTTTCCTGCCTAAAGGAAGAGTAGGTGCTGTTTGACATTGACCGCAAAGGCACGGTGAAGCTATGGAGCTGCTGCACAGATACTCAAGAGTTCACCTACATATGAGCATTGCTTGCTCAGCAAAATCAGGTCTGAAAGCTCAACAAGACAAAAAAAAATCAGTTTTAAAGTGGAACACTCTACAAACATCTCTGTAACACAGAGTGATGAATAGAAGGAACCCAAAAGAAAGATGAAGTCCTGGGCTGCACATTACAACACGAGATACTTCACTGATTTAGCAGTGCAGAAGGTGGCCGTAAAGCAAAAGCAGATTTGTAGTCCTGCATTCTGTAGCCCTCCACAATTCACACGGGTAGACTGGATTTGTCCCCCAGCAGCTACCACCACTATTCAACGGCAGCACCCAGCCTTTCTTTCCTCTTGAGAAAGCTCAATAACACGCAGCTGATTTCAAATAGGCACACCACATCTTGAGCTATACATCTGCACACTCTACACACGGAGACATTCTCCTCTGTCACGTGTTACCAGCTTCCAGAAAGATCTTCCTCTGCTTTTAACTTGTTTTGCTGCACGAGATGTTCAGCATAAAAGGTAGCTGAGACCCCAGCAATGAAACACATGCTAACCAAAGAGATGATGCTGGCAGAAATGCAAGGCGGCTCCACGGCTTTTCGGCAAATTACTTTTGCTCCACACATGGGTTCCTTCTGTTTAGGCCACTGTTTTTGCATCTCCAAACCAAAAGATTTGCCTTGTCTTCCCAAATTCCACACAAGCAGACCAGAAGACACTCACTTGGGCAGAAAAGCCTTACATTCTGCTCCTTACTGCTCTGCCTGCCCACCAGCTCAGCTCACAGCTCATTCTTTTCATCGCTGAGGAGCCCTGCAACAAGTAAACACGCCATGTAAAAAACAGCAAGGACAGCCATTTCTGTAGGCAACAAACAAGGAAACATGATCTGTCACAGAAAACCTATGGCAACCCTAAGCAAGCCTGCTCTGTGCCCACCTATTTCCCCAGCTCCAAAGGAGTTGGGCAGAAAGCCCCTTCTGTGACAATAACAAGCAGCAGCTTTCTCCTCTGGGCCCTAACAGGACTTTGTCACTCATAAAAGATACAGACAGCTCTCACAACAAGGTGGACATAAAGAAGTTACAGCAGACTACAGTCCTACCATAGTCAACATTATCTTTTCCCCAATTGCAATTTGTTGTCGTTATCATTAACTGCAAAGCAAGCAAGCGCTCTCCCAACAGTTGCTGCTAAAACAAGAAGTATTATTCTCTATATTCTTACATCTCCAAAATTTATCTCAGACAAAGTTATTCTGCTCACTGCAGTCAGCACTTTTTCCAGGCTTGTGCACCACAAGTACTTCATTGGGGTCCACTCCAGGCAAGAAGATTGAACCCAGAGGCAAGAACGTCCACGTTGCTGCATTCGGCATGTGGCACTATGAGAGGAGACAAAGAATGGCACTGCCACCTGCCATGGCACCATGAGGGACTAAAGCAGGCATCACATCCCAAGCACTAGCTGCTTGCAGTTCTGCTGCTTTGGCTGCTTGCACACTGACTTCTCAATTCTCTGTCAGAAAATCCCATGATTACATCAGCCACTATTTGCTATATGAAAAAAGAACCTGTAGGAAAGAAAATAGCAGCTCCTCTACTATTTTAAAACTCTGTCTTGGAATTCTGAAAAGAGAATTCAAAGGCAATAGAGCTCAAAGCAGCTATCTTCTAACAGGAGAAATGGAAATGATTTTAGCAAGAAAATGAATTGCAAAAAGCAGAGCTTACCTTCCACAAGGAGACCCTGCTCTACACATACAAATCCCAATAGTGGGGGTGAGAGCACCACCACCAGATGCATTTAAAAGAAAGGATCTTTTAATAAGCATTAGCAGTAAACAGGAATGTCCTAAATTTGCCTCAGCGAGATTCTTATGTTTTTTGTGGTAAGAGAGGAAGTGGTGAAAAAAGGGCCAGGACTTTCCCATCCCTAAAATTCTCTTACATGCCAAAGATAAAAGAACACAAGGGGAAGTTTTATGAAAATTCATTTGTTTGACTTAAAAGAAATGTATTCCAAGTACTCTATCCAGCTAAGATCTGCATTTGAAAAGAAAAAGAATACAAAAACTTTGTTCTCTTGCAACTTTTTCCACAGCTTTCCTACTGTTTGGGTTACCAACAGGAAGAAACAAAACCCCATTGGTTTTCCAGGAGATGGCAGGTACACCCAGAAGGAAACTACAGGCAAACAGGTAAGAAAAAACGAGGCCCAGCCAGCCAGCAGCAGGACTCCAGAGCTATAAGGACGTCAAGGTTAAGCCCTGCACCAAAAAACTGCAGATAAATCAGTAACAGGTTGGGCTGGAACTGTACAGACTGCTAAGTGAGATCTTTGCTGGAAGAGAGAATTAAGCTGCTTTGAGAGCTCTTTTCTGCTTTTTAAAATCTCCTCCTTACGTACTGCCACAAACAAAGGGATTCAGAGTTTACCTAACCAGCAGTCACTGCAAGTAAAGGAAGTTCACAGTGCATGCCGAGTGGCAGCGCACCATGTGCTGCCAACTGCATTCAAAGGTCCAGATTCTCCAATTACTTTGTTTAATACAGCTTTTGCTATTAACAGTCCTGGCTACGCAAACATCTTCCCAAGGGTAGCTGAGAGGGCAAAGTCAGCTTATGACACCAGATGTACTTAAGGCCAGGCTGGATGTGGCTCTGGGCAGACTGGTCTAGTGACTGGTGACCCTGCACATAGCAGGGGCGTAGAAACTAGGTGATCTCTACGATCCTTTTCAACCTAGGCTATTCTGTGATTCTCTGTGGAAGCACAAGCACTAATAGGTTATTCTTGGTGCACAAGACGGCCAAGGAGGCCACGGTCCTGAGGCATCAGGCAGCACAGGCACCAGAACACACAGCCAGTTTATGCTGAAATTAGTACATAGCCACAGAGACAGCAAAGCAGCTGCAGAGCCTGGCCATAGCTTCACAGTAAGTCTCAAAAAGTATCAAATAGTACAACAGTGAAATAGAAATAAAAAAGGACCCACAATAACAAAAAGGGACAGGGACATCTCAGCCCCAGAAAGCCTTGTGAAGCACAGCCCTAGCCACCACCATCCATAGCTGCATTTCTGCTAGTGTTAGCACAAGCCTCACCCACAGCTCCCAAGTCCCAGCAATGCCTTTTAGGTGCCAAAAGCCACAAGCATCCCACACCTCAACTGCCAATACACAGAGCCTTCCAGCTGAGAGGCTCTGATGCACTTACACAAACCGTACACAGAAATACATTAGTCAAATAAGGAAAACAAGAGAAAGAAAACAAGGCCTGCTTTATTTACTGTGTGTAACTCTCAGAGAACAGAAGCTCAGCTGAACAGCCGCTGTGTTTTGGAGCCCACCATGCAGCACCCAGAGCTGCCTGCAGAGCCAGCACCCACACCAGAGAGCAGCACTGGGACACTATGCAGAGCATGCCATCATGCCATCCAGGTGCACGGATCTGGGAGAGCCCCCCAAAGGAAGGCACACAGCCCCATTCCCACTGAGCCACCCAAGCAGAACGCTTTCACTGGGGAAATTGAAAGATTTGTTTTGTAAGTGTTTCCTCAGATTTAGTCAACCTTATCAGCCTCCTCTCCTTATTCACTCCGTGCTATGAAAGGGGTTTCAGCTCTCTCCAACCAATTAAAAACTAATTGAAGCAACAGACTGGCACTATACAGCCTGGGACTGAAGATTCAGCTCAGCTAAGGCCTACACAATGTCATAATATTTCATTTTACTTAACCTCGTAATACTGAAAGAGCTCAAAAGGGTATTCACAGCAATCCAATCCTGAAAAAATAAATCAAATCTTTATTCTAGCTCCAGTCCACTGGGTTCTAAGAACCAGTGCACATACCTTACTGCGTGCGTGCAACAATGCTGCAGGAACACAGCCAGCTTTTGTTTGTTTGTACAGCTCTGCAAAGAAGTTAACTAAGTGCACACACACACACACAGCCTCTTCTCAAAAATAAAGCTTGTTAGAACTCCAAGGCAGGGTATTTTATTTCTTCATGGAGACATCCTCATCCCTTTAAGTGAATGAATGGCAGGCCATTAAGATGGATTTGTCCATTCTTGGCTATAACCTAATCTCTTTTGCTTTAGACAGTTATTTTTGTTATTACTAGGATGGTAAACTAAGTCATGGAACTGCTGGAAAGAATTCGGTCTCTCAAAAGCAAATAACAGTCTGAAGACGTATTTATGATAAAGTTGGTCCTTCCACATTAAGAAAAAACTTCATGTCTGGTTCTCCCAATGTAGCCTATTAGGAACTGCACACAGGGCTCCCAACCCTGCCAAAGGGCTGCTGCAAATAGGAAATGGGTGTAAATATGCAGCATTAACAACATGAGAAATACAGCAGTAAAGGATTTACATATACTCATACCCTTCCTATTAAACATGTCTTCACTGCACAAAATACAACCCACAATTTAGATGAGAAATCCCTAATTTGTAGTCCATGGCACTGACATAAGGATACAAAAGGGGTTTGCTGGCCAGCTTGGTAAGGTAGGAGTGAGGCAGACACTTCAAAGGAAATCTACATTTCTGAAATGAAAGATTTTCTTCTGGGTGTTGAGAGAGATGCGAGCTGGCAGAGAACTACATTTGCATATGGAAAGTACGTGTGCTCCAATTGTCTGCAGGAAGAAAGGGACTGACCTCCAACACAGCTGGTGGTAAGAATTTGGAAAAGAATCACTTGGAAAGAATAAGCTTGATATACAATTTAACCCCTCAGAAAGTCCTCAGGAGAAAATTGGATACAAATTAAGAAAACAATAAAACCTATTTGCAGATGGGGATTATTTAGCATGGGATTAGAGATCTAAATCAAGAGCGTGAGGACTGAGTGCATTTTAATTGAGGAGAAAAGCTATAAAAACCAGGAGGAAGGGATTAAAAAACCAGGAGGAAGTGTCTGATGCTTTCTGTGCACACTGTATTGTCAGGTACACTCACACGGCCAGTGCCAATCCCATCAAGAGCTCACAACAGCAAGGCCACGGCAGAAACACGGGTCTCAGGAAACACAATTCCAAGCTCCTGAACTCCTCTGCAACATCTCTCTTTGTGCCGCACGTTTCCATGTGATTGCCCTTAATTAACAGCACTTAGGTGCTCACAAAACTTAGCAGCTACGCAAAGCGAGGCAATGACCCCGAGCAGGCAGCCTGCATTGGCTGCTAAGCGCGGAGCTCCCGGCGCCCGCAGCAGGAAAGCAGGGAGCAGAAGGCAGGCAAGCTGGTGTGAACCGAGGAATCTCAAAAAGCTCCTCTCCCTCCCAAGCGCAGCGCACGCCAAATGTTGAAATTCCTGCAGCATCCAGTTATGAAACTACAATAGAAGAGAGAAACAGATGGCCAAAGTCTTTAGGAAAAAAAATGAAGCATTACTTCATTCGCAAAAGAGAAAGATATGTATTTGAAAATATCGAACCTACTTCAGAGCGTACCGATTTGATACAAAAATAGGTGACTTACTTTGTGAACGTGCAGCCTGCCTTCAGTTAAAGCAGCATCTACGTGAGTTTTAACCCTCTGAGCACCACAGCTCCATGTATTTCAAAGCATGATTTAAAGCAAAGCGATTCATGTAGATGGCAGGCGTTTCACACATCCTGCAAGGGAGCATCGTATCTATACACATTTCCACTGGCTTCAAGCAGCACCTGCATCCAGGGAAGTGGTTTTCCTACCCACAAAAACACACGCTGACAAGCACATATGAAGAACTCAGAAATGAGGCCACACTACACCTGGAAGATCCTGCTGAATCCGTGACTTGCAAGATACCCATACAGAGAAATAAGGAAACACAAAAGCCACCCCACCCCCAAAGAGTCCATGAGTTCAGCCATACAAGGCTGACCCAGCCCTGAACGCTTTGCTTCCATGCTCTGCTCCTCCAAGCCAGGACTGCCATGCTGGCTGCAAAATCCCACGCTGCCCCAGCTTATCCCAAGAGTCAGCAGAGGATGACACACTCCAGCACCACCAAGCAAGAGCCTTTCAAAAAACCAAGTGCTTATATGATTAATGCAAAGCATTACGTTTTCACAGGAGCAGGGCTCACTAATCCATACTAAAGACCCAGGCTGCATTTATTTATTTATATGAAGCACAAGGCTTTATATGAACTAACTGCTCGATTTTTCAAAGGTACTGAGCTGCTACAATAATTAGGGCTGGGTCAGAGAGAGCAGCCAGAATGCCATGGAAGCAACTAGGTCCTGCTAATTACCTGAAAATGAAGCTTTTCTAATGAAACAGCGACAACACCGGGCAGCCCGTCACAATCTGTCCCCCCCAGACATACCAGTGGAAAGCAGTCACCTGAGAGAAGCTGCCAACAAGAGTAAGAAACGAGAGACAGCAGGGATTGTCAGCCTATGCAGGAGAAATGCTGCTGTTCCTGGAGGTGATGCTTTTGAAGACTGGAGCAGCAACAAGAGAGTGGCAGTGACCTTCCAGCACAGGTTTCTGAGCTGCTCTGAACCCTAAGCAAAAACATTCCGAGTCAACACAAGTTCAGAGGAGCCAAAAAGCACGACAGCTTCCCAGGAACCCACCTGAGGCTGCTAACTGTGCACGGGCAGCTTCGAATGTACGAGTTGCTTCCCAAAGTCAGACCAACAGAACCCCAACAGCAGAGAGCAGCTCAGAGCACGCAGCTCAAAGCAGACCAGGCCCAGCCGTGCACAACCTCATGCACAAACGCATCTCAGTTCAACTGTGTTTATGACTGCATTGTCATTTCTTTTAAAGCATCAATGGAGCATTCTTTTCCTGCAGAAACACTGCATTGTCCAAATGCCAGTACATTAAAATAACTCAGTGCTTACCACATTTTGATCCAAATACACTTACAGCGTGGAGCTACAAACACAGACGATAACTCTGATGCTTCATACATGTTAGGAGTGCTTTCAGTGAAAAGAGCATATGGAGTTCATTTCTCCCTTGGAACTCACATGTTTAAGGAACGTTTTTGTTAAGGCTCTCCAAACAAGAGGAAACAGAACAGAAAGCTCATAATCAAATGATTGTGTGAATGATGTTTTTCCCCATTGTTTTTTTTTCCTAGAATTCATCCACATTTCACCACCATGCCTCTTTCCTCACAACCAATGCAAGCACCAGCCCTGCATGTTATCATCAAAGAACACAAAGCAAAGACTCAGATGGACAACTTCTAAAATATACGCCAGCTGCATGTCTGAGGTTATGAAAGGCAGTATCACTACTCAACGTGCTGGGTATTGCTAGGTGGTCACTCTATGAAGGACTAAGAAGTTAATTGTTTCTAAATTAACGAGACTGCAGCCAAACTTGTGCGTGTGACTTTTTCTTGAATGCAATGAGGTTGCAGATTCAATCTGAACATTCATACTTCAGTATTGAAGCGTTCTGCACACTCGCAAGAAAAGAGTAAAAGTGAAAATGAGAGCAAAAAGAGGTGAGTTGGTGTGAAGAATAAATAGAAGGTGAAAAGCCATAAAACATCACATGCACAAGTACTGAAATAAACCTGATACAATTACCATGGAGAACTCCTGGGCCTGAACTGGATGGTTGGTCACCTGAGATGACCATGACAGCCTCTTTCAACCTTGACAATATTTTTATTCATAAGTTTGTTCAGTGAAAGAAAGTTCAAATTCCAAAATAATTCTGTTTCTTGATCATCTATGGAGACACTTCAGGCTAGCAGGTAGTTTGTTAGAAGTAAACAAACAACTAAGCCAGCGGTGTTTCTTTAAGGCAGAGCAGCAAGCAGCCTTCCAGCACATTTGACAGACATTTCCAACACCGAGAAATAGAATTTGAATTTGTAGAGGCAATTACTCACAACCAGCAAAGGCAGCCAATGCAAGGGCCAGCCTTGCCAACAGGATAAAGCAAGTATTAGGAGGAGGCTGCTAATTGTTTCAGGGCAGTTTGAACACCTCTGTCCAGAAGGACAGCAAAGTACTTTCTCCATGCCCTGGTACTACAGCTCACACCGATGCGAGGAATTACAACATCCATATGCCAAAGGTATAAAAGCATTCATGTATTTGTATAACGGAGATATTTGCTGGCAGACTATAAAAGCTGTTTCCAGTCTTCCCCATCAGATGCACTTAAGTTCATTTTGCACAGGAAGCAAGACATGCTTGTGCCAGACCCCACAATTAATATAACTGCTGTCTAGTCAGCTCCAAAGTCATCCAACTGGCCCGCTGCTGCATGAAATTCCTGTCCAACTAAACAAACACCTTCAGACAATTCCCAAGGATCCATCTCTCATCTCTTTCCTTCAGAAGATGGAAAGGAAGGAGGAGAGATGAGACATTCTCGAGTAAAGGAGTCAAAATCAAAACCGGACGACAACACCACCATGCTGAGGGCTGATCCCAAATGACTCAGTCAGCTAAGGGCAGCATCAGCAGGGGACGTTCAGCCCTAAGAGCAAGCTGCAGGTCAGAAAAGGACTCTTGGAAAATATCTACAATATAAATAGTTGAACAGCAAAAAAACCCCACTAAGCTACAGGTGCCGAGCTCGTAAGTGCACTGTCCCACACTATAACACCAGCAAAGAAAATCACAACACAGAACAAAACCAACAGGTCCAAAATGCTGGTCCCCAGAGAGATCACACACTGCGAGCAACATGCAACGGGCAACATCCTTCAATTTCAGCATCAACGACTCACTCCTCATTTGGGCAGCAGCGCGAGCCACTTCTTACCATTTTTTGGTGCACTCCACCATCAACTCCTGGTAAGAGGCCACAAACTGGAACTTGGATGCATGTTTCCCAACACGCTGCAGTCTTTTCCAAACTGAAGCCATGACGGCGAGAAACACCAGTCCTGTGGCACAGTCGCAGGAACACCAAAGTAGGCGTAGGAGCGTGCGTGTTCAATGCTAGCAGGTTTATATATAGATGCGGGAAAAACAACGCACAAGAAGCTCGAGAGGATGTCTACAACTCATATTCCACCTCTCCTTTCTTCACGGTAGAAAATCCCAGCACAGCTGAACGGCTCATCACTGTCCAGGAGCAGCATGCAATGGGGGCTGCAGAGCAAGAGAAAGATGCGAGGAAGTTCTCTCACGGAGCCATCGTCATTCCTCACACAGCGGATGGCGTGGAGACTGCAGGACCGGGAGACAAAAAGGCCGGGGAGGAGGCAGGTTAGCAGGCAGGTTACAAGGCAGCGCTGCCATCGCTCCCGGCACGGAACCCTCCGCACGAGGACCACAAACCACACCACGTTTGCATTGACGGACCCCATCCCGTCACCCCGAATAAATGCATATATTTATACTGCTGCAGCAATTTCAGGAACGCAAACCGCGAGCCCGTTCGGAGGCGTATCAACGCGTCCTTTTAGCGGCACCGCCACCGCCGGCAGCAGCGAGCGGAGGGGCCCGGCGGCACCCCGGGAAGCGAGGCGGGACGCGGGGAGCCGCCTTCTTTGTCTCCGCGCCGATGACAAAAGGTGTAGCGGTCGTGCCCCATCGTCGCACCCTCAAGGCGGAAGGCGCGGGCAGGAGGGGAGCCCGCTAAGCTCAACCGCCCGGCTTGGGGAACGATGAGGGCGGCCCCGGCCACTCCGCAGTCCGCGGGTGGCCCTCCGTCCCGGCCGAGGGAGGCGGCGGCCGGGAGGCGCGGCGGCGCGGAGCGCTGCACCTGGCGGCGGCGTTCACCTGCGGCCCGTCGGAGCCCCTCTTCCCCGCCGCGCCCTGCCGGCCGCTGTCAGCCCCGCGCCCCCCGCAGCCGTTCGCCGACAGCCGTTGGATTTAAAAATTAAAACGCCGCCGGCAAGGAGCGCACACGGGGCGGCGGGGAGCGGGCGGGGAAGGCGCGGGGCGCGGCGCTCACCTGCAGCCGCTCCTCACGGCGCTCCCCGGGCCGGGCGCCGGCACCGCGCGGCGAGCCGAGAGGCGGCCCCGCCGCTGCCCATCGCCGCTGCGGAGCCCCGCGGCCGTCCCC
>NW_024884142.1:94990274-95060122 GCF_019232065.1 Centrocercus urophasianus | reverse complement strand
AAAAAAAAAAAAAAAAAAAAAAAAAAAAAAAAAAAAAAAAGAGAAAGAGAGGAAGAAAGGAAAATGAGGAAAAAAAAAAAAGCAGCCTGTGCTTTGTCCATAAATAGCAGCTTTCGATCTTTTCATCATGCTCTTGTACCTTTTCCAGTTCTTCAATATCTTCCTGTGTGGTCTCCCTTGCCTTTTTGAAAGCAAAATTATGCTTGTTTAGGACATCCTGCAGCATTAATGAGATTAAGAGTTTCTTTGTTTGTTGTCTTCTTTTTGGTTTGTTTTTAAATAAATACTACATTTCTTACCAAATAATTCTGCTGTTGATTTAATTTAAGATGCCCTTCAGGAATACTGACCTTGATTTTCCGAAACTATTTGCTTTTTCCTCATTGTAATAACTTCTCTTTGTCTTCTCTGAAATCCTTTTCACCTTTGAGCCTTCTTTTTTAACATATACTTTATTCATAACCTAATTGCTTCTTACACAGCCTGTCAACAGCGCTCTGCAAAGACAGCTGAAAGGGAGAAGGCCTTGTCTAAAGGCAAGTGATAGACAAGATAAGCAAGGATTTGCAAAAAAATATTTCAGATGGGTATGGCAGCACAAGTGAGAAAGTGAGACTCCTTCTCCACAAAAGCAGAATCTAAACAAAGAAAGACCCTTTTCCAAAAGCACTAGCAGAAAATCTGAGATGAAGCAAGTTCAACTGCAGATGGAGGTTTGTAGAGGCACCTAAAGAAACTGCCAGTGCGGCGATGGAGGGGTCGAGGAGTTACAGTTGTGGAGCCCATGCCTTTTTTTTTTTTAATCTGAGATCCTGATTATTAGAAACCGAGTAGTTGGACACGCAATCAGAATACCATACTGGAAAAGAATTTAAACCTTTTAACTGTATTTCAATAACTCTGCATAAATACCAGAGAAATCATAAAAATGTAATACAGCTGTCTCCAAAGATTATGCAGGAAATTCCTCTTTGTCCAAATACAATATCGTATGTCGCCTTTAAAGAGAACGCCTAGTTAACTTTGGATCTACACCATCAGTCATCCACACAGCCTGCTAGGAACAGAGGTATGCTGCCTTGCAGTGGGGGAATTAACCAGGCACAGGCCAGCACAGAACACGTCCAAGGAAATCCTCACCAGGATCCAAACCAGGGGCATGATGGTCCCCCTGTACTCAGCTCTGCTGAGACCACACCTTGAGAGCTGTGTTCAGTGTTGGGCTCCTCACTACAAGAAAGACATTAAAGCACATGGAATGTGGCCAGAGAAGGGCAACAGAGCTGTGATGGGTCTGGAGCACAAGCGTGATGGGGACCAGCTGAGGGAACTGGGATTGTTCAGTCTGGGGAAGGGGAGACCTCATTGCACTCTTACAACTGTCTGAAAGGAGAGTCAGATAGGAGTGATAGAGATGATGGCCTCAAGTGGCCCAGAGAAGATTCAGGTTGGGTGTTAGGAAACATTTCTTCTCCAAAAGAGCAGTGAGGCAGTGGCACAGGCTGCCCAGGGAGGTGGAGTCACCGTCCCTGGAGGTGCTCAAGAACTGTGGAGAGGTGACACGGAAGACGTGGGTTAATGGGCAACACTGGTGGCAGGAAGGCAGATGGACATGATGATCTGAGAGGCTTTTTCCAACCTTAATGATTCTATGAGTTCTTGCAGATGTGACAAGACTATCTATTATGCAAACCTAGGCTCCTACTAGACGAAGGAAATTTGTAACACCAGAATCCCGAACATCATACAACAAGACATTAGGGCCCAATGCAAACAGTGACATGGCTTAGCCCTGCAGAGGGTTTATGATTAGCAAAGTTGTAGTTAGTGAAAATGAAACCATGAACCTAATCTATGCAAGGACACACAAATGGACAAGCATTTGCAGGCATTAGTCCTGGTGTTGGAGACACCACAGGGAAAACCTGTCTTTTTTGAACTGTATCCAGTCCTGGGCTCCCCTACTCAAAAAAGACAGGGGTCTCCTAGGAGTGCAACAGAGAGCCATAAAGATGATACAGGGCCTGGAGCATCTCCTTTATGAGAAAAGGCTGAGAGATCTGAGGCTGCTCAGCCTGGGGAAAAGATGACTGAGGAGAGATGTGATTCATGTTTATGAATACCTAAAGGGAGGTGGGAGGCAAGTGGACAAGGCCAGGCTCTTCTCAGTGGAATGTAGTGACAGAACAAGGAGTCACATCCTAGAACTTGAACACTTGAAGTTCCATACTAACACGCAGAATAACTTCTTTACAGTAAGGGTGATGGGGCACTGGTAAAGGCTGACCAGAGAGGTTGTGGAGTCTCTATCTATGGAGATATTCAAGACCAAGCTAGATGCTGACCTGTGTGATCTATTGAAGAGAACCTGCTTTAGCAGGGGGTTGGACTTGATGACCTTGAAGGTCTTTTCCAACCTGAGCAATTCTGTGATTCTGTGTTGTAAAACTGATTGTAAAATTGCCTGCTCCCATTTTTACAATCTCAGCCATATCCAAACTATGTAATTCAGGTTCAGAAACTGCACTTCATTATGTCCAAATCAATCCACATGTATTTAATAGTGTTGCCAATTATTTCAACTGAGTGTATTACTTTAAGTCTTTGTTAATCTCCTTGTACACTTCTAACGCTGTGTGCATTGAAGTCACAATACGCAAATGTCGACTAACGCCTGCAGTGCTCTCTGCTTCCACAGAGAGCTGATCTCCAAAGCACAGAATGGGCCTTCAGCCCTTCCATCCTGGCACTAATCATAAAATTGTTTGAAGGGGCCCTTTATCTAGTCCAACACCCCAGCAATGAACAGACACCTACAGCTTGATCAGATTGCTCAGAGCCCCGTCCAGCCTGACCTTGGATATCTCCAAGATGAGTTAAGGAGTGACTGGTCCAATGCATAGTTAGGAAGAAACAAGTCGGAGCTCACAAAAGATGGGCTGCAGGGCTCATTCTGCCAGATCACGGCAGTGTTTGGCTGATGGAGGACAAACAGCCTTACCCACCATTTGCCCCTGTGGGAGACTGCTCAGTGAGTCCCAGCTGAAGGAGGAGGTTGAGCTAGTCAGCTGTTTTTCCTGCTCAGTCTGGGAAGGGACATTCAGATTTCTTTCTCTGAATAGTTTCGGGAATCTTATATGCCTGGGAGGAATGAATGCTTTTACAACACCATAGAGCTACAATTAAAAAACAAACTTAAACAGTCACCACAGGTATACTTCCCTTCCATCACTACCCAGCGCTCTGGAGCTCAGCAAGGACATACACAACAACAGCAAAAGGCTGGTGAGGGCATCTCAGCCTTTCTTCCTGATAAAACATCCTGTATCATCCAAATTAGCCAATCTGTCTGTTTAGGAGAACAACAGATAAATTGGACGTCTCGCAAAGCCCAAGAAAAATAACACCTCAGTGCTGTTGAAAAGAAAGCTATCAGAGATTAATTTGTCTGATGATCTGTTTTTATGCTGAAGAAGAACAAGAGTCCTTTCATGCATGTTGAATTTACCTGTAGTGTGTATCAGCTTCTGTCAGCAAAGCTCTAAGCACTGCTGGTTTAGGGCAATGGATGATGGCTGCTGCCTGGCACCTGCCTTCAGCACAGCGCTCTTGCATCCCAAAGCTGAGCTGGCAAGGCTGTGGCTCCACCAGGCAGAGGCAGAACCCAGCTCTTGCTGAAGGGGCCTAGAAGGGCTGGGAGAGGAGGAGCTGCTGGAAGAGGCCATCCCATGTTCTCTGGTCTGCAGAAGGAGTGGTGGTGCCAGCCAGGCACAGGAACAACATGGTGCAGAGAAGTAGTTTGACACGAGGTCCAAAAGTCATGTCCATTTCCAGCTCTGCCGAAGGTTATCTTATACAACCTCTTAGTCAGCTCTGCAACAAAAGAGTACTGATGATCACCTACCTTTAAATGTAGGGTTTACATTCTCACACACTTCGTGGTGGGCCAAGACATGCTACAATCAATTAGAAGGGTAAGACTTGTATTCTAGTTTTTGTGATTTGAAATGCACTTGCCTTCCAGCAGACCAAAATCATTTTGTTGGGAAAGGAATGATTGCAAAATAAATTCTGCTGCACATTTGTATGGGATACACTGTACGGGATCCCATGACCAGGAGGTGAGTGGATTTCTGCAGGACAGTGAAAAGCATTTCTTCCTCTACAGGATTTTCTTGTGTCAGACTTCTCATTGAGAGGGGAAACAGCAAAGATGATGGGATGGCGCAACTTACAGTCATGTGCTCCTGTTGCTTATTTAAAGCATTGCTGAAGTTACTTATTTTTCCTACCATCAATCTTAGAAGAGTTGAAGAAGCAAATCTTCCCACCCAAAAGATCAACCTGAAACAGTCACAAAAACAGGCATGAAAAGCCTGGCTAAATTAGAATCATAGAATGGCCTGGGTTGAAAAGGACCACAGTGACCACCTAGTTTCTACCCCCTGCTGTGTGCAGGGTCACCAACCAGCAGACCAGGCTGCCCAGAGCCACATCCAGCCTGGCCTTGAATGCCTCCAGGGATGGGGCATCCACAGCCTCCTTGGGCAGCCTGTTCCATTGCGTCACCACCCTCTGTGTGAAAAACTTCCTGCTAATATCTAATCTAAACCTCCCCTGTCCCAGTTTAAAGCCATTCCCCCTAGAATTTTTTGGTTAGAAGGAACCAAATGAAGAAGCTGTAGCTTGTGGCAACATTACTAACTGTAGATGGACTTCTGTTTGCTAGACCCATTACATCAGTTAATGTTGACCTCACTGTTTGCTGCGAAGTCATGATGCATTTCTCAGTGCACTGCAGAATCACCTCAGTGAGACCAAAATAAAACCCACAGAAAGGTTTTATATAACACTGAGGCTACAGGATCTCTAATGTAGTTTTCTTATTGGAGCAAGAGCCAAGAACAACTTAAATTCATTAGCTAATGGCCTGTGACAATGAAGAACAAAGACAATTATTATTCCTATCTCCCAGCTGATCATTTCTGTTTGAAGAAAACGCAACAAATTATTGTTCTCCCATATTAATGCATCATAACGGATTAATATCATATTGAGAAAAACCTATTTCTTTCAAAATGCAGACTAATGCTGGATAAATTTGATTTTTATAGATGAAAGCTTGGTAGAAAAATCGAGATTTTATTAGAGCCATGGACAATCATATTACTTTTCGTATGATAGGAAGACTTCAGTATTGAATCAGGAAATTGATATCAAGGATTTTTTTCTCCTAAAGACTTATCAATTTCCTGAGCATCTCTCAATGCATCTCAAATTCTTATCCTTGGATATTATAGCCACTGTATCTTAATGACTATTTTTATTTATAGGATAATCTGGAGAAAAAAAATACAATATGGAGTCTTGAGGGGAAGTGAAAGCCTCCTTCCTCCCTCAGTATCAGTTGTTGATCCAATTATTTTCACTTGAGAAGGAAGTCAGAGTGGTTGCACATTTGGAACGATAAATATCATTACTTCACTTCTGCATCATTTACAAAACCTCACTTTCCATGAGGTTTTTGTTTAGGAAAATGTGATATGGTTAAAGAGCCTGAAGATTCTGAGTCTGTTTCTGAAATGCAGGAAAAAAAGCAATATCTTAACATAGAAAGGGAAAATCAACTCCTCAGTTTCAGCAGAACATACACTACATCACACTCCTTGCAGTTTTTAAGGCCCACAGGTAAAGCAGTGAGGAAATGGCACGTCACCCAAGTCTGCCAAGAGCTGTAAATTCAGACTAAGCAGGACCCAGCTGGATCCACCAGGGCCCTTTCCTGGGCTTGTGCACATGCACAAGGAGCTGGCAGCTCTAAAGCACTGCTAAGCCTCCCCAAGGCTGCTAACTCTAGCTCCATGAGCCAGGCTAGTCCCTGTCACACAGTGAGAGAAACCCACCAACATGCTCAGTTGCCCAGCATCTACTGCAACTAGCAGCTGTGGCTTTCTCTAATTTTCAATGTCACTTAAGGTTTTCTGAAGGTTTATGTGCTCCAAGACCACACTGCCTCTTACCAGCAGGATGCTAGATAACTACTGTCAGCAGACACTTCTCCCAGCACCAAAGCATACGATCCACAACTCTTTGTAGTATCAAGCAATCTTACAAGGAAGCCCATAACTCCTGGTTTTATGGACAGTATTTTATGGAATTGCACATTGTAGGAAACTCCTGCCTGTTGTTCCTGGAGACCACATGGAAGTACCCAGAAACTCACCTGGAGCTGCAGCCCATACTTCATACTTCAATTGCTCCTAGTTACCGTCTGTGGATGTTCAGACTTCTGCATTACTCTGGTGGTAGTGGGTCATTCATTTGGGGCTTGACAAACCCCAGACTCACCCTCTAGTGATATATGCTGGCCACAAAGCCTCAGTTAGTTACGCTTTGTAACCCAGCTTTCATCCTTCCTGAAGCAAAAGCAGCTGGGGATAAGTTCTGGTGTCCCAGCATGGCGTAGGTATGAAATTACAACTTGTCCCAAGGATGCTCCCCCCATTCCACAAAACAGCCTTTGTACATCTTCTCTTTGCAGCTGACCTTTGCAGTGTAAGCCACTGAGACTTAATAAAATGCATAACGTGGACTACGTACACGGAGTGTTACAGATTATGAAATTCAGTGCCACGTTTTAGAAGTCATAAAAACATTATTTAATTCCCAGTAACTCCCCTCCTCCCCCTTCCCCCAAGAGACTTTAGAATATGTTTATGCACTAAAGCGCCAAAATGATAAAAGGCGCTGATTTTGTGCTATTTGCATTGTGGTGAGCTAGTTATTACATGGCATTCCATAAATACAGGGAGTCAGAAATAATTAGTATGCTGAATAACAAGCTTTCCTCTACAATGCAGTGCAGTACATTTTAAATCACCCATTTTCAGGAAGCACTTGCACAGCCTGGCTCGAACACAACAAATAAAAGGGGACTTTTTGCGGGGAAAAAAAAAGCTGCTGTTGGGTTTTGTTCTGTTTTCTTTCCCTTTAAAGGGTGGTGTATTGATATCAACAGCCCCATGGCCGCAGGGACAAGCAGCAGGAGCTGCGCCTTTCCCAAGTGGCAGGGACAAAAGCGGCAGCATGTCTTGCTGTTACAGCACGAGGGACACGTTCCAAGAGAGCATCACGTTCGTGAGATTAAAACTAACGCAAACACCAAGCAAAATCCTCCTTTGAAGGAAGGAGATGGTTTTAAACTGCTTGTAATTAAGGGAGAAGCAGCAGTGTGCACAGCTCTGCGCCTGCCAAGGAGTTCTCCACATTTTTGCTGCTCGGCTTGTAGTACTTTTTTTTTTTTTTTTTTTTCCTTTTGTAAAAACACAGAGTGGATTTTATTGCCTTTTTTGGATATTAATATGCAATCAATTATAAATTGTGAGCTGCGGCACTGGGTAATTTCTCTGCAAGAATGCCAAGCAGGTTCTGTGCTGGATCAGCCCCTGTGACAGCACAGCAACTAGCAGCGCCTGAGCCATGTTTTAGAAGCAAGCTGTGCACAGAGGCTCAGCAGGGAAGCTGGAGCAAACCCCAACTCAAGGCCAGCTTGTGATGCTGAACGTTACCCTGCCAAATGTTCTTTTCGGAAAGAAAAAGAAAACTTAGCTCACATTCTCAGGAGTAGTGAATCAGGATAAGAATAGGAAACGGCAGTATCAGCTGTCCACATGTGCATCAGAGGTGCTTGCCTCGATTTGCTCCCCTGCCATCTGCTGTTGTGCCAGCACCACAATCAGGGCTCCTTCTTGCTGCTCACCAAAAGAGAGAAAAGGACAATTTTTAAATGCAAGGTTAAAAAAGAAAAAGGGAAGGCAATGTGAGCTTTTGTGTCAGTGGTTTGTGTCCAAGACAGAGCACTGTCTCTACGGCTGTGTTGCACTAGCCATCAACATAGCAGATTGTAGGGGATTGTAGGGGAGCTCGATGGCACAGAAGTAGCCTCTTCCCTGATGTTTCTCCTACGAGGAAGTATTTCCAAAAGAACTACTCTCACCCTGAGAAAAAACACAGTTATCAGTAATTGTTCACATTAATCTACGAAAGCCTTAATGACTGGTGGGGCCAAAACAAAGCTGGAAGTAGGTGGCTGTGTCCCCTCCAAGCCCAAGCAGCAAGCACAACAACCGAATTTGGCATGGGTACCAAACCTGTAAAAATACAACCCAAAGGAGCAGCTAAGAATGCAGGTGTGCAGAAAGTACCAATGTTTATGTCTGCTTTCCATCTCTTTGCTGTTAAAAATCCCCTTGGCTATGTGGAAGAATGTTTTCCTACACTGCAAAAGAAAAGTGCAAGCCAAGACCAGGCTCTACTTTTTTAACATTAATCATAGGACTCAGCCTTGGTGGGTGTCATAATTTGGTTTTGGTAACCTAATACATAATAAGAACCCTACACAGTAACACCAGCTCAGAAAGAAACACTGAGCTGAGGCCACAGCTGTGATACCCAATTGCCTTCGCCTAGATACTGCAGTCAGCATGCATAGTCCTTAATAGGGAGTTTCAAAACAGCCTCCAACATTTGTAGTTGTAGAGCTCAACCTGTTTGCTGCAGTGTCAGGAGATTTGAGGACACTCCAGTCACCTTGCTTCAGCACCGCCCCAGGCTTTCAGCAGAGCTCCCTTTCCTCTCAACACCTACATTCACCTGCCAATTAACAGCTCATAAAAAGAACTTCCAAAAGTGTCTGCAGTTTGTCAAAGTCTGCATTTGATGATAAATACTTAAAAGATCAAATGTCTAAATTATCTCCTAGTCCTTGTGTCTTTGTTTTTGTTTTTTTTTCTTTCCTTTTCATCCTTTACTATCCCTTAATTTATCAGAGGTCTTAGCCAGTGCAAATGAACTACCCACACACACTGCTGTGTGTGACAGCACAATCCATCTAGGAAAATTAATTCAGGAGCAGTGATTTTCTTATGCCTTTTACTTTCTCAGGGCCCAGGAGTTCTTACAGAGCTTGCTAAGGAACCATTTTGATTGGCCTGTTTGTGTGAAAATAACCCACGTTTCCTTGGCATGTCAAGAATACAACATGCCAGCAATAACTTGCATACTTTTGAAGGCCTTTCTGCTTGTGAAAGACTAGCATGCTACTAGCTGTATCAAGAGGTCTAAAACATGCTTGTGGGACTTGAAAAAGGCCTTTCCAATGGCGGATGTAAGTTAATTTGCAAGGCTAACTCATTAAATTAGCAGAACTGCTGCATCTCTCAAGGAGTAATTGCCATCTTATGCAACAGATGAAATGCGCTCATCTGAAAAGGAAACCTCACATTGCTTAGCTAATAATGAAATAACAGACCATCACAAACTCTTTCCAGACTACTCTTATTTGGATGTGCTCCACGTCCTTTTCCAAGCCAGCATAAGCTTCTGGGTTATCCTATCTCCTCTCATATTTTTACATTTACAGTTTGATCCTGGCATGGATAGGTAGGCAGAAGCAAGCTGAGAGGAACAGCATTACCTTCACAATCTGTGGCAATACGTATTGGAAAAGAGCATCCCATCCATCTGAAGGACTGCCATGTCCATAGGGTTTCATGCAGCCCTGTTTAGTTTGTAGCTTCTTTAGATCACTGTGATTTAGATCACTTTAGATTTAAGGTTACTTAAACTTGTAACATTTCCCTTTTTACTGCTATTGTAAATAGTTATTGCAGGAATATTTTTTAAACATGGAATTGATCTTATGAGCAGCCTCCTTCAATGTGTTAAATTGAAGATAATTACAGAGCATCCAATAGGAGGACTGTGTCAGAATCTCGAGATCTCAGACACTGCACGGTCCCTTGCATTTACATGTCCTTCACTGCAAAGGAACAGCAGCACTTGGTAGAAGTGTTTGCTAATGGCGTGAGTAGAACTAATGGCATCTGAAAGATGAACAGCCACCCAACTCCCAGCAAGGAAGCTTTCTGCTCTGCCCCCCTGAGAGCACACCGACAGAGCTAGCTTCCTGCCCTGACACCAGCACAGACTGCTGACCTGTGGCTGAGCAGCAGCTCATGTCTGGGGAAGGACCAGTTGTGCTAACCCACCAGAGCTGCAGTTAGTAACAGCAAGTAACATGCTGCCGAGGGGACCATTCACAGGTTCCTTCATTCACTACACATGGACAAGATGATATCTGTTAAATCATCCTTAGTTGGCATTTACCAGGTCAGCCTCCTTTACCTAGGTGTGTTTCCCTTCTTCTCCCCCCAGAGCAGAGGAGCCGAGGGGAGGCCTGATGGCGGCTGCAGCTCCTCACAGGGAGCGGAGGGCAGCGCTGAGCTCTGCTCTGTGTGACAGCGACAGCATGGAGCTGTGTCAGGGGAGGTTCCCTCTGACTCAGGATACTCTCTGATTCTTCTCTCAACTCAACATAAGAAATGACAGAAACTCTCAGCCACTTCTTTTATAGACATTAGATTAATTTTTCATTCCTGCGGCCAGCTACCAGCCCAGCAATTGCAACCAAACATCTGCCTGGGGCAGCAGTGCAGCCCTACCCTAGCAGAGCTGAAAGCCCACCAGAGGACAGCAATGGCTCTCCAAGAGGAGCCCCTGAATATCAGAACACCTGCATGGCAGCAAACATCCTGGCCAGATCCCATCTCCAGCCATGAGCTGCATAGGACCTGGCTGCTTGGCCGCATGCTTCAACCCTCTCTGCAGAGCAGAAATCTGCACCAGTACTGCTGCCCAGACATCTCAGAGCACAGAGGCAGGAATGATATTTGCTGTTACACCTACTTATGTGTCTGTGCTGGGCAAAAAACTAGCCCTTCTGGCTCATCTAGTCTTTACCCAAAGATCTAGAGTTCAATTACATCCTTAGCACATCTGGTTTTAGCAGTGCAAGCTGAATACTCCAGAAACCACAGAGCAAAGGTGTTTGAGTTAAGAATGTGCTTGCAATTAAAAAAAAAAAAAAAAAAAAGTACAAAAGTTTTCAAGTGTTTGTTTAGAGAAAATAATTTTCATTTAAATGCTGGCACAATTTCAACAATTTGAGCTTAATTTTGAAGTGTTGAAAATGCCTTCAGATAATTTCTGTACATTCCAGACCCCAAAAGTTATCATAGGAAGTAAGTCACCTAAGAAATCAGCTAACAGCATGGCTGAAACTCATTTCCTGTTTTCTAAGAAAACAAAAAAGGGCTCCATGCTTTTAAATCTTTCTGAGAAAGATCTTCTCGTGAATAGTTTAAACTAGGCAAGTGGGGTTTGACTTTCTCCTGCCCAAAAACAATGTTCTCTCCTTGAAAATGCCTCCAAAGCTCTCACATGCCATATTGGTTCCAGTTGTTCACTGGACTTTGGTACTCTTACAGTTGGTGTTACAGCTGGAAAGATAATTGTGATGAAAACCAAGCAAAACTGGGTCCTCAGCTCAGCTCAGACAAGTTTGCAGGTCCCAACCAGACAGATCACAGAAGGGCTCTTACACTGAAGTTTTGTTAGCAGCCCCACTTGTAACACAGTGTGCCTCCATCTAGCAAGACAAGATGTTGCAATGAGCTGCAACTGCTGCTGTTGCCTCATACTGGTTTCAAGGGAGCAGATTCTTTAATATTTTGCTAGGGTTTGCTAGGGAAGCTGGTTTCCATTTAAAAAGGAGGGGAAAAAATCTCTCTAAGCCAGCTTTTGAATGCTTTCCTTTGTTAACTAGCACAGTTAACAGGCCTGAATATGACAACAAATTTCACATCAATAGCATGCCTCAAAGGGAGAAAATGAGCAAGGAAAAGCAGCTTGAACAGCGATAAGTGAGAGGATACCTGACAGCACAATCTGCTTTTGGGTTGGTTTACAGAAAGAAAGAAAATATTAAGAAGATAAATATTAATAGCGTTCCCTCTCTGTCAGGATATCCCTTCCCTTGCAATCATGCAGTTTTATTGGATCTTTGTGCTCACAAAGCACTGAGACGCAATCTGTTTCCTCACTAGGAAAAGATGAAGAATGTCAGTTTGATTTTGCTAAAGCCAATGGTGTTCTTGGAGGGAAAAGTATGCTAGCACTCTGGAAGCACAGCCAGTGCAAACACAAAATATCTGTCTGTGGAAGACAGGGGCTTCATCCCCGTGTTGTCGAGTTTGGTGGCAGTTACCTATTTGCAAGCCACTCAAATCCTCTGTTACATTTTTGTGTTGCCCTTCCACCAGGCTAATCTTTGCAATTGTAACAAGGAAGAAAAGGCGATGCTCTCTTTAGTATAAACATCAGTGAAAATAATGTAGCCCTTTGCTTTTGTCAAGGCTGAACAACCTCCAGGAAAGCCACCTTTATTAGAATTTATCAATTTATCTATCTCAAGCACCTCCACATTTCTTTAACTGATCAAGCGATCAGCAACTGCTACTGCTTGGAGCTTACCCTGAGATATCCTAGAGTCTTTCATGGAAGAGGGTTCATTGTTTGAGATGGCCATTTTGGGTCCTGACTGAAGAAAAATAAAAACTGATACTCACAAAATCCTTTGTTAGATTTACAAATGCAGTCAACCTAATTTTTTATTATTATTTTTTTTAAATCTTGTTCTTCCTCCAAATTTAGCTTGTATCCCAACTTTCTGTTTCCTACAGCAACTTTCTTTGGGCTTTAGCTCAAGCTGCACACGATTAACCTACAGATACTCTCCATCAGCATTTCTACTTGGAAGCAGCCAAGAAATTAAAGGTAAATTAGTTCACTGTTGAATCACTTGATATAATAAACCCAGTGTGTTAATCCTGATGTATATGGTCTGGGAAAGAGAGTAGAGAGGGCTGCTGTGTTGGTTTGGGAAGTTTTTCTTGTCTGTGCCTAGCACATGTGGTAAGGCAACAGCAATAAATCAGAACAAAGGAAATAAAGCACTAAGGCTTTAGGGAACATGTGTTTTAGAAGAAAAAGTTGGCTCACCACTAAAAGCAGTACTGCCTCATAACGGATGTTTGAAATACAGATGTAAAAGAGAAAGACAAAATTATGTAAATAATACAGTGACTTACAGGTCGGTGCAGCTTTCAAACAACACTGCAAACGTATCCATTTTCCTGGGCCCAGACAGACCTCAAGCTCCAAGACAGTGTCCCATCTCATCTTCAAGCTGTGTTGTAACACATCAGGCTGCCAACAAAGCATTAAATAGTTAAAACCAACCCAAGTAACCAACATATCTTTTCCCAGGATCAAGGCTCCCCAGCTGCTATTGACAGCCCCACTGCAAAGCAACATCAGCTTGAGACACGCAGCTGGAGGAGTAATTTGTCTTCCCAGGACTCATGCATCCCTCATGCTGTAACGGCATGCTATGGCAGCAGTTTCACATGGCAACAGGGGACTTCGCCGAGACTCCTTTCTCAATGCTGGGCAGGCAGAAATGCTCAACTGAAGTGATAATTACTCTGGAGCAGATTTTTCCAACGTATTTAGGAGTCCTAGAAGGGAAGAAGGGGGAGGGGAGTTCTCAAAGTCTCCAGGTGGGTCAGACTCAATCCCCAAGCTGGGCACTTTCCTCCTCTCTCCCTACAACTTAGTGTCCTTTAAGAAGCGCCACTCTGCACTTTCAGGCACCTCAATGTGTCTGCAAAGAATCTGAGGTTTCATATCACAACCTCCTGTCTCATAGGATGCCCCTGGGACTTCCAGCCAGGCCAGGGGCCAACACTGGGCAAACCCAGGCTGTGGGCAGGAAAGCAACCCCAGCAGCTGGCGGGATACAATAAACCCCAAGAGAACGAAAAGGCTCCTACTTGTCTGTCCCATGCCTGTTAACTTTCTAGGGTAAATGGCCTTTATTTCATTTAATGCAATATCTTTGCCAGCAGTCCTCTGGCCAAGTAGTATAACATTAAATGTGCCCTACTCACACTTTGCTTTCAATGCTGGTCTGTCTTTCCATATTTCCCCTCTTCTCTTGCTTTATCAGTTCCATTCTTACATAGAAACAAAACCTGTGTGTTGAGAACTGAGCTGGGGCTGTGAAAAAAGTTACAGGAGGAAGACATCATAAAAGTAATCTTGAAAAAATAGTTTGGGTGTGATTGATGAGCTCAGACCTGTGATAAGTCCTTATTTAAAGCAGAAGGTAGAGAAACAGAGCCAGCAGTGGGAATGCTTAGGAGTGAGGAGAGTGGAGCCACATCTCCCTGCACCAGTAGGTGAGTGATGGATGCTGGAGGGAACAAGGGTCTGGCATTATCCCCACACAGGGCTTTGATCAGGATGCACAGCACAAAGCACGAAAAGGACAGGGAACAGCACAAAACCTGCAGGAATATTGCAGAGGAAGGGGAGAAAAAATGCAATTCCCTTTGCTACTGGCTAGTGGTGAAACAGTAAAATCCTGGCATAACGACCTTAAAATGCATCCAAAGAGTACCTCTCTACAGTGAAGAGAGGAGAAAAGTCATCTCTGTCAGCACTTCTCCTCATTCACCATCTTGAAAACCTGACCAGGAGCCACCAACAGCACATGGTGGGCTGGCTGCTCAAAGCTGAGAAGTATCAGCTCTACTAGATTGTAAGGTTAAAGCAGGGCATACTAGAAGGGGAGTTTGCAGACACCAGTGCTCTGAAACAGTACCATCCCACCACCTGAAATCACATACCATGTGCTGAACTGGGCAGTGCCTTTCCACCCTACTGGTCCTAGCAGGCTGGTATTTTACCAGACACTGCCATTTATCATCTGAGAAGTGAAAGCCACTCATATCCTGCAGCAACCAGCACCAGAGCAGACAGGGCCAGACATCTCTCTCCTGGGAAATGCTCCCATCCTTGCTCCACCAGGTCATGCAAGCACAAGCAACCCAAAGAGTCTCAAAGGGAGCTTCCTCACATAAACGAGCTCTCCAAGCTTCAGTAAATGAAATCTAGAAGAGATTGGTTTGGGTTAGAAGCAGAAGGAACTTGCGCAGGTTAAGTGACTGATGAGCAGGGAAAATGCACAGCAATCTGGAACAGCTGCCCTGCAGTATTCAGTAGGACCCAGCAGTGCCTGTTTCAAATGATAAATCTGAAAATGAGGCCTCCAAAATCTTGATGCTAGTTTAAAAACCCAAGCAAACGAAGAACTCAGTGAATTTCTGGTTCTTTATTCATTGCTTTCCAGTTACTGAGCCTGAAGAATATATTCAGGTCATGTTTTCAATCTTTTCTCCATTATTACAGAAGAAAGAAGCATGTTTTATAATATTACATTGTAATGAAAACTGAGATTTCCTCCTTGTGCTCTCTTTCAGGGTCCACACCTCTGAGGAAAGCTCAGAGCACTGTCAATTTGTGAGAAAACAGAACAGGCAGAATTGGAATTCCAGAGGCGGATGATCACAGGTGAACTCAGTACAGACGTTTTATTAAATCGTGCAGATTTTATAAATCAGCCAAGGCCAAATTATTGCTAAGAGAAGAAATCAATTTTAAACCAAAAAAAAAAAAAAAAAAAAAAAAAAAAAAAAAAAAAGGGATTTTAAAACAAAAAAAAAAAAAGAAAAAAAAAAAAAAAAAAAAGGCTGTAGAAGCCAACCTAGTCAAAGCCTTAAAGAAAAACTCAGAGCCTGGAACACAGGGTTTTGGCTGCTGCCCATGACTGGAGCCCTGCTGTGAGAGCAGCCAAGGACCACCCCACTGCTGGAACACTAACAGGGGACAGCCACAATCCCACCCAACGAGTCCCCAGACACACAGATGTCACTGCAAGATCCCCTCCTTCTGCCATGCCCTGGCCTCGGCGCTCAGGCTCCTGCCCTGCGGCTGACAAACTGGGTCAGGGTAATCTCCAGCAATCCAGCTAAGCCAGCTTTCTGCCTGCTCTGCATTTTCAGCAGCAATGCAGAGCAGATGTAGTGGGGGTCAGGATCTGGCCCCCCGCATGCATAGTTTTAAAGATCACATTCAGCAGAAGCTATTGCGAGGAGGAAAAAATTGCTGAGCCCAAGTTATTCCTCTGACCTTGAATGCTTTAAAACATAATATTTTATTTGGCTGGTTATGGGAAACATGTGGCAGAACCTTCATTTTTCTGGAAGGTTTGTCCTGCAACACAAAAGGAAGAAAAATAATCAAACTTCTATTCCACCTCTCTCTGCTATGCACATCCCTGCACCCACATAAGCTGCTCTCACTTGAATTTTAAGATCTGAATACATTTGATAACTGTATTTGCTCGGCAGAAATGCCAACAAAGTTCCAATCAAAAACAAACACTGCGGTCTGCAGGTTTGGGGCAAACAGGAACATGCCCCCATTAAAAGTTCATGCTCAGAGTGAAATCGGAAGGGTCAAAATGAACAGTTACTTAAGAAAAAAAAGTTCAGGACACACATCAATAGCACAAAACGTTCAGCCAGCAATTCCTACCATACCTAGAAGCAGCTGAATTTTGTTCAGTGCTCAACAATTATAAAGCTTTACCTGAGTACGAGGCTTTTGCAGAACCATTTGGGGGGAGAAAAGTTTATTTTCAGAGTTTTGGTTTCCAATCTGACCTAAATTCTGCCGCATAGCTGTTCTCTTGTTTAAAAGAGACAGGACTAACTCACTCACCTCCCCAACCTCCTGCACATGCTAAGGACCTCCAGCAGTATTTGCAGGAGAGACATTATATTCAACAGAAGGAACACAGCAAGAGGGTTTCCTGCTTTCTCCATTCTGCCAGCTGCTCTTGCTACATCCAACTCCCTCCTGAGCCTTTCCTATGGACACATTATAAAAGACTTCTCCTACTATGGCTAGTGGGGCTTCAAGCCCTCAACCTGCAGAGCGAGTGGAAGCCTGCTGCAGAAACACAAGAGGTGCTGAGTCCCTGGTCCTCTCCTGCAGACAGATGATGCTGTGGGCATGCAGGTGTAGAGCCTAGTATGTTTCACTCTACCAGCTCAGCTCCACAGTTGGTTACTTCCAGCTGGAAGACAGAAGCAAGCAGCAGTGGGAGGTAGCCTTCCCAGCCTTTCTATCTGCTGTAGACATATCACAGCAAATGTATTTCTAGACATCTCAGAGCAGGAAAAGGGTCATGATGGTTAGGACAGTGATAGCTACTGCCCTACTTCCTTCATCAGAGGTAAATCCCACAGCTGTCCTCTAAGGCATCTCTGCAGCTAAGCAGGACCTGTAGCTCCTTCTCCTCCTGCTGAGCAACCAATTAGCCCTAGGCAATCTCTTTCCTTTTAAGTAACAGGCAAGTCTGCTGTTCAAGGCACCTGTGCTCTGTGTTCAGCAAATCAGCTGCCATCTGGCTGTGCCCGTCAGGCAGCCGGTGAGAGCCCCTGTGTGCAGTGCCTGTTGCACAGCCAAGAGCTCGCTGCTGCTCAGCAGCTGGCAGTTGGCACAACAGCCGCGCGTGACTCAGGCTGGCGCAGCACTGGAGATGCGTTCCCCTAGTTTATATCTGCAAGAGATTCATTGCGTTCAGACAGTGTTGTTGGCGTGCCAGCTATGCTGTAAAAATCTGGAGTTAATAAACTCCACTTTCAGGTCAAGGCACTGCTTTCCAGGGTGTAGCTTTGTAGTGCAGGCAGTGCTCACTCCCACCCCAGCAGTTAGTTGCTGCTGATGTGTTTCCCATTGGGAAAACCCCACGACTGCATACAAGAACAACTCTGGGAAAAGCCTCTTGCTCCACCTCATCTGCCCAACTACCTGGCCTTTCTGCTCCCTTCAGGGTGGAGAGCACAGCCCACAGTCCTGCAGCCTCAGTCTTTACCCACAACCATGTGAGAAGCCTCCCGGAACCTGCAAACTCGGCTCCCCCCTAAGAAAGGAGAAAATATTTAAAATAAAAAATAAAAAAAAAAGAAGCAGAAGATGTCACAGATATTGCAACCCCTTGAAATAAGAGGAATCTGAATAATGTTAATTCAATTCCAGGTACAGAATAGTGACTGCCCTGGATAGCACCTCACTGCAACAAAGCAAAATCCTCCTGAGAGAGCTGGTCAGCCCCTTCTCCTTCCACTCCCTCTCAAGGGAACCTGTCCTGGGGCATTTCTGGTTACGTAGGCCTAAACCTGCTTCAGATCTGCCCTTTAACCTCCGTGCCTTACATCCAAAGCTGCAAGATGGAACATTTTTTCTTTTCCTCACCTTTCCTGCAAGAAAGCATAAGGAAAGGTAAGCTTTGCTCTTTGGATGCTTTTTGCAGAACCATAGTGGACAGAAAGGAGAGAGACATTAAAGGGATAGAACATTGAGGGAAACCTCTTCCCTCTCCTGGCACTTAATCCATCTCTTTTCTGCTGCTCTGCCAAGCATTTGTGGCCCTGGGGGGACACTGCACTGTCCCCTTGTAGGCCTGGGAGCAGTTGGGGTTTTCCCTGCAACACTGCCAGGCTGGTTGCAGCCCGCTGCTGCCCTGCTCGGGAGTGAGCTGCATTGAAATGCTGGAGGATAGGCTGCATTGAGTTCACTTATGGAGCCATATAAATAACAGGAGCACCTCTGCCACATGGGCTACATGCTGCTAAACTGCTGCTGCATCTCTCCACAGAATTGGTGACATTTTAGAGAGGGTAAACTAACTCATGTATTACACCGCAGCTTTTCTTCTGCACTCAGCTGTGGATCATCAGCCAGAAAGGGGTGGAAATGTCTTTCACTTCTCAGCATCCCCACAGAACAGGTATGCTTCAGCACTGGCTACATTTCAGTAGAATTATTCACTTACTCTCATCTGTATTTTGAGCTTGTATTAGGTAGACCAACATCAATGGAGCTTCACCAGTTTATATCAGCCTAAGAACGTGGCTCTGTGTTCTCATGGCACGGAGCTTGGTCCTGGAATTGAAGCAGCCTCAGCAGCCTCAGTCTGGGAGCCCAGTGTGGGACAGTGGGGCTAGGAGAGGTGGGCTTGTTTTGTGGCACTCCTGGGAAGAACAGCCACAGTGAACGACAGGCAAGTAGCATAGGAGCCAGGAGCATTTCTGAGGAAATGCACAGCCAGCAAAACAAAACATGTTAGGAAAAAAATGGGGAACAGGGGCTGGAGGAGAAGTGCTAGAGGCAGAAGAGAGCCTTGACGTGGGCATTAAGGAGTGCAGGATCAGACAATGATCCATGAGACAGCCATAGCTAGTGCCATCCGCTTTTCTTCCCATTAACCAAAAGGATTAAAGCACTTGAATTCAGCCACTGAGAATAAGATTGGCAAATACATGACAGCTGTGTGCAACTATAACTAATCCTAAAATACTGGTTCTGTGCCCATCCTTGAGCAGTAAACTTGTGTGGTGCTGAATGCTGGAGGTGAGGGGATGTGTGAACACCCCAGCCTGGTCATGCCGTACCCATCAGGGTTGACACAGTTTTACAGCCACCCTCCGTCCCCAGCACTTCCTGAACAATTAAAACATCCCTGAAAAAAGCCACCAAACTCTACAACCTCATCGACAGACATCTCAGCCCTTAGGTACATGGATTCAGCTTGGAAACTGATGTGAGAACCAGGCAGAGTACACCATGCTGTACCTTGAATACTGTGGTTGTCTGCAGGAACATTCACTCAGATATATCAGTGATCTTCTAAATGGGGCTGAACATTCGTAACTCCACTTACAAAAGGAACACAAGCCACCAAGATTAAAGGCTGCCACTCTGACAAAGGAAAGAAAACCTGCAAATGCAACAGGCATGTTAAACAAGATTTTGGCAGAATTTGGCCACCTCAGTTGAAAACTGCAACTCTTGTTCAGCTGCTGCCTGGCCCCGGAGGTGCCTCAACTTGCCTGCTGCCTCCTGGTTGGGATCTCAGCCTCCGCAGGCTGTTATCCTGCTCCCAAGCATGTCCAGAGTTGCTCCAGCCCAACCATCTTGGCTCCATCCCACAGCTGAGTGTGCCAGGTCCTGGCATCACTACCCAGGGCTGCCAGTGCTGTCCTCGTCCTCAGCCCAGGAGCCAGCATGTGTGAAGCACAGCAGCGAGCATTGCCATCCCCTAGAAATGCCTTTTGCTACTGCAGCCTAAGGGAGCACCTGCCCCAAGTCCTGCCCTACCCAACTCCCCAACAGCCCCTCAAACATCCTGTTGCTGCACAGGGAGCAAGGCGCAGATAGCCCTAGGCATGGTGACAATGAAAGGGAGCACAGCCTACTATGGCAGACACACCAGGCACTCAGCAGCTACAAAGCCTTTCTTGGCTTTCAAGGCTGAAGCATTCAGCAGTACACTGCACAGAGTGAGGGAGCCTTCAGTTACCTTCAAGCTATCCAAAGCTGCGATGAAGTACAGCAAGAGTTGTTTTCCTCCTTTGCAGATGCTCTGCTGTATCACAGTGTCTAAAACAATGCCAGATCTTGTCCAGGGCAAACCAGGCTGGGGTTAGCTGCATCATTTACCACTTTTTCATGTATAACCTAGGCTGGAGGCATAGTTTTATTTCAGAAATCCTGCATCAATTTCTCCTCCTGTTGTGGAAGCAGAGTGGTTTCAAACAAGAAATAGAAAAGAGAAAGTGTTTGTGGTAAATAAGTGCTGAGCTCCAATTCCCTCCAGTACTGTAACCCTCTGCAGCTTTCTCTGGGGTTAGTGCTTATTTACCCACTACCAATATTCTTAGTCTGACAGCTAGAAATGCATTAATCACTGTCATGTGATCTTTGTTTCTGCTTCTTTGCAGGTACCTGTCAGAATCACAGAAGATTGATTATCACACCACCATGTGTGCAGGAACACAGACTTGCACTCCCTTCAGCAGCCACTCCTGTCTGCAAGAAAACACATCCCTTCTCCCACTCCTTCCATCAGCTGGAGCAAAGCTATTCCCTTCGGATTTCTAGCTCCTGTGGCTTCACTCCACTTCAGCTGGCTATCTGCTACCTTTTGCCCAGACATCTGTCCTTCTTCAGCTTCACAAGCAGCACAAAGAGAATCATCAAGACACTTCTCTGCAGCACTGTGCCATTCCAGGCACCCTGCTCCCTTCATTAACCATGTGAGATGGTGTCCCTCTCTTCTTCACAGAAAGTTTTCTATGGCTCAGGTCTAACCCCCTGGCCACATTGTGCATGCAGCATTTAGAAGTACAATCAACAGACCCAAGAGCAGTCTCTGGGAAATATTTAATCTCCACCACAGTAGAAGCAGCTGCAGCTCTTCTTACTCCATCATTCAGAAGAGTCCTGGCAGACTGAAATACGTATTCTGGGGTCTGGACCCAGCTGTCCACTGACACTGCCAGAAGATGGAGGGATGCAGTGGTCTGGTCTGCATGTAGTGGCTGCAAGCACACATGTATGCTGGTGCAGCAGAAAGGGCCTCCAAAGTAGAGTAGTGAAGCTGTTTCCTACAATGTGAGTACAGCTCTTACCAAAAGGAAGAGAAAATAAGCTCAGTCTAAAGCATCTAAAATGAGAATAAATTAAAAAAATATTTTGTCAAATGCAAGCAGCTGCCATTAAGAGGGGCCTCCAGCAATGCCCAGAGCCTTCTCTGCAGAAGCAACCAGGGAAACCTGCCTTGACTGCCCTTTGCTGCTAGCACTGCCTGAGGAAGTAATTCTCTTCCTCCCATGAACATTTCTGTGCATGATTCAGCAGCTGTCTACAAAAAGCAATTGGGAAGATGAATGAGTTCATAGAGGGAACAACAGAGAGAGAATCTCTCTGGGTGAGTGGGACATTTCAGCAGATGCAGCTCCCATTTGAGGTATGGGTAAGTTTGGAGGTGTCCAGCCCTGGGAGAAGCAGGAGGAATTGGGACTCTTATGTAAGGTGGAATTGCCATCTATGCACAGTGTAACCCTCCTACCTCCTGGCTTAGCTCTATACTTGGTTATTTTGTAGAGGGAATGAAATCACAATATACCTTAGGATTTAGATGTTTTTAGGACCTTCCTGCAGAGGCTAAATGCTACTAAATGCATCCTGCTACTAAATGCTGTAGCAGGATGTGCAATCACTGGGAAAGCAGCCCTTCTCCTCCCCCTAACCCATGAAACTGCACACATCTGCTTCTATACGGTGTTTGGAGAAAGCATGCAAAGCAACCTCCTCATAAATTGTGCTGTAATAGGTCCACTGTTGTCTCTCGGAATCTGGACCCAGTTTGTTTCTTATTTGTAGCTTTTAATAATAAAAAATCTTTCCAAGATAGGGAGATAATTGATTAAGTATCTCTTAACAAATAACTAAACAGGAAAGATTCAAAACATGCATCTCTAAGCTCCTCTCAGCATTTGAGCAATGGGTTTTAGCCACAGGTTGGAATGCATGTATTTCAGAGTGTTCCCTGCTCTCTTTATCTCACCACTGCCATCAAGCACATCCAGATGTTTTTGGTGAGGCAAATTCTGTTGCTCCTAGTGCCAGACTGGGCTTGGCTTTTATCTAGGTTTCTGTGGCAAAGATATGGAAAATGGTAGGCATTTTTTGGGAGTGCCAGTACCAGCAGCCATGTGATACACTCTTACTTCAGTGCACTTTGAGATCCTAGCCCTTATAATGGCTGAAGAAAGTTCAGACAAGACCAAGTATCCAAAGTATGAAAATGTAGGCACCAAAAGGCCCCAGCAAAAGTTATTACCTATAGACTGGTGATAACAAAGGCGGTTTCACCACATCTGAGGATTTGTGTCATGGATTCTGAATGCTTGGATCACACACAGTGCTCTTGCCTCTTCTTAAAAGGATCCCAGGTGCTGGAGTTGATTCTAGTAAAGGCCTGAGAAGCAGGAATAGACAAAATCAAGCAGTGAGCAAAATCAAACACCTTGTGTACGGTGCAAAATTTTTGTTCTAACACTCTTTGAGCAGGCTCATTTGGAGAGGAACATCCAACAGAAAATAATTACACTACCTCTAACACAACTCAGGTTAAAAGTGTAACCAGATACACGAATATCTCTTTCTATTGAGAGGTTTAGTTTATAACTTCTTCCCAGAGACAAATATAAAGCAGGAAAATAGTGCTTACACCCAATCTAGAATTCTTCAAGTGCTACACTGCTGGGGATTTAAATTTTCAATTTATACCAGGATATTGCCTCCTGTTAAGAAGCTCTAGAGGTTCCTATAATCCCAGCCCTCTGAGGGATCCTCATGTTCACTGGCCTTCAAGCATTCCTCTGGTCAGAGCTTTTCAGCCTGCTGTGCTCCTTATAACACTTGAGAAAGCAGCTGACTCTTCTTAGAGCCTTACTTCTTGAATACTTAAGAATTTTAATTGATTTTCCTGGTTCCAGATACTGGCTGTCCCAGCAAAAGGACAGAGCTACAGTGACACACACTTCTCTCTCCCCTGCAGCACATCTATCTGTGGTCCCACACAGCTCTGGGAATAAACTGCTTTTCTCAGAGAGACCCACTGGCCAGAGTCAGGCTCTCTACAGAAGGCACAAGGAGACTTATTTAAACTCCAAGTCCTCACCAAGGGAGTTTTGGAGAGCTGGAAATGCTCCTGGGAGTGGTGGTGAGGGAGAGAAGAGGCAGGAAGTCAAAAAAAAGATTTCTCACCCCATCCTATGCTTGGAAAGCAGTCCTTTGGGGTCTGCCTGCTCCCTTCCATCACGTTTCCTTCTCATAGCTGGAAGTCTCACTAGTGCAGCACTGAGAATATTTTAAACGATTCATTAATGTTTGTACACATATACCAGATGCTTTCTTTTCTAATAAACAAATAAACAGAAACCTCAAACACCCCCTGAGAGATGGAACATTTTTCCTACAGTGAAAGCCACACTGGGTGCTTGTGCAAGAGGGTGGAAGGTTAAACAAAAAAACAACTCATGCAGCCACCACAGAAACCAATTTTATGAGCATTTCTCCTCCCCCTCTGGTCACTTCCCCTGCCACACCAGTTATCCAGACTTTGGGGAGGTGTGGAGGTACTGAGAGATGTCACAGCTGCTTATTTCTCCCACAGCACCTATAAAGAGCCTGGACTGGGAGCTTTGGACCACCTTAGCTGAATGCAGCTGATGGGACACTGCATTAACACAGCTACTGAAGCCTTTGATGAGTGTTCATCAGAGCACTGGCCTGTGCAGGTACTTCTGTCTCAGTACTTGAGGTCACCACAGAGATTGTTTCAATTACATATGGCTGGGACTTCCCAAGCTATGTGGGTGTTCTGGTAATTTTATCCCAAACCCCTTTTCTTCCAAGATTTTACTACAGTCATTTGGAAATTAAGTACTGTAATTTCCCAGATCTGGCAGTCTCACTCTGTCATGCAGTTTAGCATGAAAATTGCAGTATTACACATGGGATGTCTTAGGTGAACAGTAGGTGTGCAGAAATGAGTCCTAAAAGAGTTGTCAGAGAGCTCAGATCCAAAACTGCAGAGAAGGTGATACCAGTAAGAAGTGATCTCTCCGTGTTCATCCTGCCAGCTTTGCTCTGGTGCATCAGCTCTCATGAGGCAAGGATCAGCTCTGTATGCACACAGCACCGCTGTTGTGGGGAACAGCTCATACACGCTGAGCTGATTCTACATCAGCAATCACTATAAAATTTTAACTAAAAAAGTGATGAGTATATTCCTTTTATGTCTTATGCAAAGGCGTCTGCTACTGAAAGCAAGAGGGATTCAGGCGAGTGCTCCACAAGATGTGACTAGAATATGTTTCTTCTGAAGTCCTCTCATCAGAAGTAGTAATATATTCCTCTTTTCCCTTAAGACCTGGAAAGCACATTTTAGTGCCTGCCATAGGACTGTCAGGATCAGCATTTCAAGAAGGAATTCAGCTTTATCAACATTCAACAGCATTGTAATTCAGGAATAATTAATGTAATATTAACACAGTTATTGAGAAAGGTAAGAATGTAAGTGTTCAACATCAAATTCATTTGGCATTTGCTGCAGTAGTGTGATTGGCACAGAGTCATTTAACATCCGTGCTAGCTGCAGCAGGATGGCTTCAAGGTGTGCCTCCTGCTGCACGAACCGCCCAGCAGTGCTCCCTGTGCTCCTCAAGGGACATCTTGGGAAGTTGTGCCATGTGTCTGTGGCAGAACAAAAGAGAAAGAAATACTTTTGTAAAGCCCGCCAACACTTTGCCAAGGTACAAAACCTATCTATATTTCTACTTACGAACTATCCTAGATAGATCATGCACACGATATATTTAAGAATTACAATGAGAGTGATGAGTACATAGGTCTGCGGTCTCATAGGTCTCATACTTATGTAAAGGTAGATAAAATTGTATTCATATATCTATCCTGTAGAACTGAGGAATATGTTATGACTTTTATAGAAACAGGTTCTTGACTTAGAGTGGATACCTCGGGCAGCATAATGTGTACTGCTTACACAAAATTATATACACAAGTAGGCTGCCATTTAAGTATACCTATATATATATATATATATACACATAGTTGTAAAAATACATATATAAATTCAGTTAAAGGCTTTGCCTTGCAATAGAGGAAGAGAGATAAGCTGCTTTTCTTCATATCTGGAAAGGATTTTCTGCCTTTCAGGATAACTAGGTTCAGCAGTTTTGGGGCCTTCACTTCTGTTCACTCTGTTCCCAGTACAGCCAAAAGGAAAAGGAGACTGACTGAAAGCTTGCAGTGAGTAGAATTGCAGTAAATGTCTAGTGAGATTTTCAGACATGCCAAGGCTGCTACCTAACACTGACATTAGCAGGAGCAAGGTGCCCAGGCATGCTGAAAAATCCCTGCAGCTACTTAAGACTCACTTGCAACAGCACGGTGTATGTGACAGACTGCCTGTATCCAGGACATCCACTGAACTTCAGTGGAACTGGGACATCTGGATCCAGGAAATTCCTCTGCCAGTGAGCACTGGCAGTGCTGCAGGACTGGAGCACTCTCCCCTCATTGTATCTGTGCTGCAGCCTGGTTCCTCGGACCCAGCTCACTTTTTACCTAGCTGCCACGATTGCTCCAAAACCTGGGTACAAAAAACAGAGAACAACAGACATGTTCACAGAAGTAAAAACCTTTGCTCAGCATGATAAGCCCCAGAGGCCGGATTCTTCACCATCAATCAGAGGTGACATAAGCAGCATGCAGGGGAATGGGTGAAGGATCAAGACTGACTCAGGAGAGATGATTCTCATGCTATCCTGACAGCCTGAAGCAATTCTGAGGCCACGTTTCGCAGCCTTCTTGTGCTATATGACGCTTTAACAGTGTGTCAGACCTGTCATGAACGAGAACCACATCTGTCTTTAAATTAGATTTTAAAAAAGAACTTTCCCTCCAAAGCTTTTTTCTGGGGCAACTGTGAAGAAGCCTCGCTCCGAAGGGAATGATTCTCTCACTGCAGAGATGGGAGTAGCCAAGGCAGCCTTCTGCAGCCCCATATGACACGCTCCTGCTGAATCCAAGTCCCACCACTTCTTACTGAGTGCCATATTTGTTTGACTATGTAAAGACCAAGTACTATAGAAAAATGTAAATATTTTTATGGCCTTGCTGGCTTAAAAGCCTGCGAGGATGGCTGGCTAAGTGGAAAGGAATGCTGTGCACACACAGCGGAACAAATTTAATGAAAGACAGAACCCAGATATATTCTTTAACCCAGAGATGGAGTGCTTTGCATTGTTAAACAACGGTTGTTTAGTACACGACAAAGAGAGCATTCAAGTCTAGATAACACAATTAATAATGAACTCTCCAACGCAAAGTACTGTCACCATCAGCATAGCCTCACTCTCTTCATGTACAGAACACAGGCTGTTTTACAGAGCTATTCACTCCTCTCATCTTGCATTTGAGAAACCAGCCAAGTGCCCTGTTCCTTCCGTACTGCTGGAGGGTTACGGTAGAGATGGAGACAGGCTCCTCTTCAGGATGCACAGGAGGAAGACAAAAGGCAAGGAGCACAAGATGGAAAGCAGGAAGATCTGCCATCCATTAGAAGTGTTTTCACCACTAGGAGTGCAGGACGGTAGCAGGCTTCCTGTTCTTGGAGATACGCAAACTTCAATCAGATGTGACTCTGAGCAGCTCATTGCAGTTGGATCCGTGCTCAGCAGGGACTGGATGAGGTAGATGCAAAGACTCTTACCAGCCTCTAGGCACTCCTTCTCTCCCCTTAAGGGCAGGATTGGTTATCTCAAAAGTATACTTTTGTTCATTTCTTTTCTTGCCTGCTCTCTGCAGTACATCCACACTGACTGGCTGCTGAAGATACCACATCTGCCATACCAGCTGACTGAACTTCCAACCAAGCGGCCCTTATAAAAACCTTGGGTGGAATAGGGTAAAGGTTATTTTAAAGACTGGCTTTGGCTTCTAGATTTCCAAATCCAAAAGTCTACAAAATAGACCAAAATAAGAGGCCAAGGCCAGGAGGAGGTAGCTGCTCAGCTCCCTGGCACAGGAGCTGTAGAGGATGGGTTGCAGAATGTGAAGCTCTTCTGCAGCACACAACAACACATGGCAGCAGCAAGAGCACAGGCAGCCAACATTACCAGATACAAAGGCAGCCTAGATCTCCCTTGCCCTGCTCTGTCTTTCAACACAGAGTTCAAACCAGGTCTGAAACTCATCACGTTTCACTTACTTCATACCGCCTTGTCATTTCAGATGTTACTATCCCAGCTAGGCAGATCGTGGGATCTCCCATGGCTGTTCACTGGGGTAGAGCTCTGAGCGAGGCCAAGAAAACTATGCAAGGTGTAAAAACTTTTGGAAGAGAGCCTAGCTGCAACACCAGGGAAGAGTTAGGAGAGGTGAGCCCTGCGCAATGCTTGGCAGCATCCTAACACAATTTTTTTCAAATACATTTATTTAATTGTATCTTTTCACATCATCAGTGATTATGAAGTTCAAGTTTAACCTGGGGGTAAAAAAGAAAGACTCATGAGCATGGATAAAAGCCTGTCTAAAATATCAGAGTCATTGTTAGAGCTAAAATTATTTCAAGTTGCTTCTTCAAATATAAATGCTGTAATTATGTTAAACATAATGTTACTGCTTCCCATTTAACAAGTCCCTGGCCTTGTCTGCACACCTGAAAAAAAACAAGTAGACAAGGTTTAGCCGGACCAGGCCAAAAGCACAACCTTCTTAAGTCCCGTGTCTGCTTAACTGAGGATGCTTTCCCCTTGATTCTGGGGCTCATGCCAATTTGTTGCTTCCTGCTCAAATGCCCTATCCTTCAAACCCATCTTATCCCCAAGACTCCCTGCTGCCTGGACCCTTCTCTGCCCTGAGGCACCAGGCAAAGCTGACCCTTCTCCCACTGCCACTACCTGCAGCCTCTATCCAGTGACCAGGGATTTGAATTTGTCTGGCTCCTGGATGCTTTGGGGGCATCTTTGCTTGGGCCTAGGAGCCAAATGCAGATGCAAGGAGCCAGCAAGCTGTGAAGGGGTCTGTGGTCTTGTAACTGCGTGACTGCAGAGTGTTTCCATTGAGTTTTACACGGCCCCATTCCCCTTCTCCCGCTATTTCTGGCTGCAGTTACAGCCATGTGCGAACAATGCACCCTGTGTGCATGTTTCCCATTTGGCACACAGGCTTGTAAAACATTTTTAGTATGTGATTTACAGTGGTTCTGGCTTGGACTGAAACTGTTATCCTCAAAAACTGAGCAACCATAGACTGTCAGAATGCAGGGACAAGGTAGAAGCAGGCAGGCACCCAGCAGTACAGTTTACAGGCAGCTATAAGGCAAGGCACCGCTCCTCCCTTGGCCTCAGAAGAGCATGTCCATTTCCACAAGAGACATCCTCTGGAGATAAGCAGTGTTGGTGGCTGTCTGCTTAGACAAAGTCAAAACCAGACACAAACAAAAGCCATTACAGTGTTTGAGCCAGTTCTGTTTGTGACCTTTTCTTCCCCAGAAAACTGCAAAAGTACTACTGGAAATATAGGAGGAATGGAGAACACAGTGGCATTTTGCTCAAACTGGATAGTAGGTGGGAAAAGAAGTCATCACTTTTTAACAGGAATGTATTTGTAAAGGGAATTTTCATGAAAATCAACATATAGTTTAGAGGAATCAGGCAGCCTAGTTTGTCATCCCTTGAGGTCCTTAAATGATCTTTCAAAATGCTCAAGTAACATTAGATTCAGTATCCTATCCAAATTCCAATTTCTTTTTAGACTTTAATAAAGTTTCAATTGGAAAAGATAATATAAACTTCCTGTCCTACAAAACTGCTACCACATGCCACTAAAGCAGCAGGGGAATGAGGCAGCACTGTCCTGAATATCTGATCAGCAGATGGAGAGTTCAACTCTCCCTCATGGTGAAGTGCATTACGAAATGGGATACGGCTATGATTTGATTTTATACCCTTTTATTATAAGACAATGTTATCTCCAAATGCTGGCAAAATACATCTTCGATGATTCTTTACAGAGTTGTTGCTACAGCGTAAAGTGTCGATAAATGTTTTGAAGCCCACTGGAAAGCCTAGCTAGGATGATTTCTTCACAGGTTGAAGAACACAAGACAAGTGCAGAAATCTGAAAAGCTCTCCAGACATCACTTTATGAAGAGGGGGGCAGTTCATAAAATAATCATGACTGGATAGGTTTTATTTCCTTTTGAAGCATCTTGTCTGTGCTGGCATAAACTCAAAGACATTGAAAGATACTGAGTCCATAGAATCATAGAATCATTAAGCTTGGAAAATATCACTAAGATCATCCAGTCCAACTCGCTTTGTGTGAGGTCTCAAACCTCCACTTGGGTTGTTCCTCATTAGAAGAGCTCAGTGATTCTGATCCTGCTGTGCAAGGAGCCTACATCTCTCCCCACTGTCCAGAAACACCACATTCCTCATCTGCACCTATCTGCAGTGCCTGAGCTTACGGAAAGCTGCCTCATGCACTTAAGCAAAATCCAGCTGTTATCTGAACCCCTTCATCTTCAAGGCCAGAAAGGATTCAAAGTGGAAACTGTGGGGCTGCCTGGTTGTTTAGAGCTGTATCAGGCAGGACACTCTCAGCACTGCAAATGTGCTTTGGCACACTAACAGTGTATGGAGCTGCTAGAAACAGCTTGGAGGTCCCATTTTGAATTTTTTTGCATTAAAGTTTTCCTTCAGTTCAGCCAAGTTATCTGTCTCTTGTGTCAATTTGCTGAAGCAGCTTTTTTTTTTCTACCAGTTTCTGGAAACCACAAAGGGTGAGGCAGCCCACAGCTTTTTAAAGCATGACATTTGTTTTTAGCAGTATGATTGTCAACATTGCCACTGCACTGCACATGCAAAAAGCAGGTTTCTGAGGACACCAGTGCTCAGAAATAAAACACTATAGTTCAGCTGGCATACGTAGGTTACTCCAAAAGTAATGCCTCCTATTTATTTCCATGGAAACTACAGCAGATAAAAAGAACACAGTAACACTATTTGATAGAGCAAATTCTCAGCTACAAAGCACTATTTTTCAGTGCAGTCATCACCATTAGCAATGCATTTGCACCAGCGATGAACAGGAGCCTGCTTGCCATGCTTATACAAATCTGCATGGCCATGTGGAATATGTCTTGTCTTTCATGTCACTGTCACCACTGCTGAAATGCACCACCCTCTCCTCACTGTGCTCACATTCACTATTTGGTCTCCATAAATGTTTAGCCAGCACTGACAAACGCCAGGGGGTGCCGTTGTTTGCACATGATGGAATTAAATGACACCTCTTTGCTTCAGACACATTTCCGTGTCAGGTGCCACTCTGTTAGACTGCCCCTCTCCTGCCATCTGTCCCACCGCAACAACACGGATAATGGGATTGGTGGGAAGGTTCAGTCAGTACTGCCGTACCATCAACATCCACCTCTGACGTCCTGGGCCAACAAAATAGAATAGGAAGCATTACTTTTGGAGCATCTCTCCTATTTTCTAGTTATGCTTGAAAAAGACCATGCAAAAGTTCTTCATTATTCCCCTCCTGATGTTCCTTTCTCTAAATCCAAGTGCCAACATGAGTTTAAAACCTCCACAAAACATGTTTCCATTTGTTCTGTTGCTCTCTTAAATGAGCTTTTTAAGCCTAGCAGTAGCCTACATATTCTCACAAGTGTCAGGGAGAAGTGTTCTTTCTTTCATCTCTAGGTAAACATTTTTGTCTAAAAACTAGCCAACAGACTGAACAAGAGATGATGGCACATAAAACAATATAAATTAGTGCAGTTCATATCAAATTAACTGCGTGAGTAGAACAAGAAGAAATGAGACTGTGTGTGTGTGTGTGTGTGTGTGTGTTCAAAGTCTACAGTACAGTAAAAAAAACTCATTGCAGAACTAAGTCTAGTAACCCAGCATCTGGAGGTGCTGAAAGTGAGGTTGCCTATACAAACTCATGTGCTCTCCCTGCCCATTACCTTATGCTAGAGCCTTATATTTCACAGTCACATGACATTTTTTTCCACGCCAGATAATTCAGCGTTTAGCAGAGGGGGCACCAAATGAATAAAAAATTATTCAACATTTGATCCACACCACTTAGGTTGTTGGCCCATGTATTGTCTACTGTGTATGGTTCCAGCATTTATCTGAACACAGAACTATTCATTTTCTATACAGTACTCAGTGAGATGCCTACGTCTATAGATCATGACTGCTCACAGACTTTAATAACTGTCCTTGGTGAAACAAAACAATGGTATTTATTCTCATCTAAGAGATGAGGCAGCAGGAGAAACAAGATGGCCTTTTCCTCTTGGGAGCCACTGCTGTCAATGCTCACGCACAGTCCTCTCCACCTGGGCTGTACCCAGCTCTCTACCTCCCCAGGATCTTCTCTACCATAGCATATGGAGAAGAGGGAAGGAGGGCAGCCTGCACTTGCCTTGGCTGCCACTTCATTAATGAGTCAAATTCAAAATGCTAATCCCGATCCACAAAGCCACCAGTGTACTGGGGTCAATTAGCTCTGCAGCTGTCTTGCCCTGTAGCTTATCTGTGACACACTTAGAAAATGCTTGCCAGCCCACACTGCATGTTTCCTGGGAACAGGCAAATGAGCTCTTTTGCCTTTGGACTTGACTTGATCTGAACTGGATTGTCTTCAGGGAACCCTGGATGAGCTGGCTCATCTCCAAGTGCTACTGAAATCAGGAGTCTCCTCTGTGTGAATTTTGAATCATGCCTCAACATGGCTCTAGATTTTCTCTTTGCCATAATGTCAAACTTCTTACTGAGGCTCTTTAGGTAGGGGCTTAGTTAGGATAGAGCAGGCTATGCTGTTCCCGAGTTGGCAGGAAACAATAGTCCCCAGACATTAACATGACAGACATGTCGACACAGAGAAACGTATGGTACCAATTAAGACAGTATCAACAATTATGCAGAACACAGTTGAGTGGATTAATTTGTTGCCTGGAGTAAATGCTGCCAGTACGAAGCTGGCTGTCAAGAGACACACTTTCATCTTGCACGCTGCCTTGTGCCAAATACTATGGAGCCTATGAAGCCCATGTGCACTAAGAATGGTTGCTGGGTTTTCATTTTCCACGTACAGTCTTAAGCAGGGAAGAGGCAACCAGTTAATGTCTCTACATGCTATATATGCTAGCTCTTTCCCTGTTTAAAAAGAAAACAATACCAAGCTTGAAAAAAAATAAATCTCTGAATGACCATCTTTCCCAAAACACTGAGAACAACAAAGTAACTGGAAAAAGATGGCGCTTTTCATGCTCAAAAAGGTTTTCTTTTGCTGATGGGCTGATAAAATAACTCATTTGTCAAACACACTTTTTCTAGTTCTCTAAGCAGAGAGAAGAGAAATAGTCAAGTTGTGCATGACTTCTTTCCAACTTGCTATTTTTGTGCTAACCAGAAGGACATTCACACATGCTTTGTCTCTTGCTTCCCACCCATTCTTTGCCAAAGAAGATAGAAGCCACAACCTTCAAGAGGTAATCCAAGTTCTCCTGCCTTGTCAAGTGCCTCCCAGAGGCTGTAGGTAAAACACTGTCATTCTAGTAGCTTTGCAAGAACAAGCAGTTGATTTTTGCAAAGGTCTATGGCTGTCAGAGTACTAAAGAGTAAACAAAAAAAACCCATGACTTATAAATAATCACTTACTGCATTAATAAATAGCAGTATTTGAATTCCCGCTGTAGCTTTGTACCAGCTGTGCTTTGTCTCAAAATCCAATTTAAAAAAATCTGCTTATGCTTGTTCCTGCAGCACGAAGAATATTGAACTACCCTTCACAAACCCTGCTGCTGCTTATAGAGCATATGGTCCCACATCAGGCTCTCATTTCTCAGTGTTTATCCTTGTTAAACAACAGCATGCCTACCTGAGATATAAATTACCCAGAGGCTTGGAGTAAAGCCATCCTGAGTAAGGAAACTATTAATAGCACTGCTCTCCTCAGCGTACTGTAGGCAAAAGGCCCCTGCCCGCTTGTAACACAACACATGCCAACCAGTGTGATGGAGAAATCCAGCTGTAATCCAGCCTTGCCAGCAACCGCATTGTTCTCTGAGCAGCAGAACTCTGAGGAATAGTTTTCTGTAGGTTTGTATCCTATGTGCTTCGCCCCCTCCAGCCATCATACCTGTAGGATACTTGCGGCTCAGCAATACTCCCATCACAAAACCTTCCAGCTCCCTCCTACTATCTTTATTCCTACTACGACTCCTTGGATAACAGAGATAGAAGCTGCAGGGTCCCAGGGCTGTCCTTCCACGAGGACCATACTCTCACAGGTCTCTTTTCTTCTGACACAGATTTCCAGGAAAAAGTATTCTTCAGACCTCTACTCCTTGCCCATATTCGATCAAAACTGGTCAACATTTGGCAGAGCTTTTAAAGATGAAGGAAATACAGAGTGTAAGCAATTAGTCTAACATGAATCCTATCTGCATATTTATCTGCCAGATATTAAGTGCAGAGGGGCTTCCAATAAATTGTTCACAAGATACCAGGTGTTAAATCTACATTTCTGTTTAATTAATAACATTTGCTGGTATTGCACAGTTAACTCAGAGTATTTAACAGGATATTGAGCCTTCAGAGGGGGATGTCATGCTTCCTACCAGTGTCTCAGCCAGTGCACTAGGAAATGGGAAGAAATCTTCAAATTTATTGCCACCACCTCTACCAAACTCTACCTCCATGACCTTGCTGGGGTTTGAGCACTTTGCCTATTTTTCTAAATTAAGATTAATTTTTCTTCATTTCAAGAGCGTTGTTCACAGAGTTGTCTTTTTCACTGTGCTCAGTGATTTGCAGAGACCCAGCATTTTCCAAACAAAAAAGATAAAATCTCTACAGACTCTTCCTGGAAAGCAATTTCTGCAGTCAGTAATCTTCCACCTGTTACCAGGCTCATCATCTTCCATGTAAGTACCATCCGGATCTATGCTTGATAGCTCACACTTCCCCTGCATGGAAAGCACAGGGCCAGCTCTCGAAGTACACAGGCTCCCCATTTGTGGCTTCTCTCTGGGCAGGAGCTCCTCTGAGCAGCACCTGATGACTGCAGTTTTCCCAGAGCACGACAACTCCAGCCTCCCAGCCTGTGGTCACTGCTCCCAGGCTGCTCCACCACACAGATCCTTCTTATCTGCGGTTTCCAGCTGCCTCCCACGCAGCCTAAGGGGCAGAGGGGACCAGCAGTAATGCCAAGGAGAATCAAGGAAGGTCAAAACAGGACAGGAAAAAATATATCCATTCAGACACACACAAATATGATTGCTCTTTTTAATTGAGCTTCTAAACATCTACACCCTTAGGACTTCTGATGAACTAAAAAAGTGTATTCCCTCTTCTCTTTTCTTCCTGCTGGAAACTGCAATAAAAATGGTTCCTCCTGAACATCTTTTCACTGTCACCTTTTTTCCTTTTCTACCCTTGTCTTTGCCTTTTGCTATTTTGGAGCTTTTCCAATGTGAAATGTTTTCAGAAATGGCAAGATAATGAAAACATTCACAAAGCAATAAAAAGAGATGAAGTAGGAAAAGCAACTACATGTCTTCATGTAGCGTTTTACACTTACTAACATAAGAAGAGGAGGAGAAACATGGCAAACTTAAATTCTGAAATATCTATATATCATTCTGCTGAAAAGAAAAAAATGTGGAAGTTTTTGTTTAAAAACTACTTCTGAATACATGAAGCAAGGTATCTTCCAAAAGATAAATCAGGTTTTGGTAAAGCCTCATTTTGTCTGTAGGAAAAATTCCACTGGGGAAAAAAAAAAAAAAGAAGAAGAAAAAAAAACCAACTTACCCTAATGGAAGTTTAGACAGCACCACTGCATGATCAGCAACGTGATGCCATGCCATACAAACTGCTTCCCTGCCAATTTAGGACAGAGAGCAGCTTGGGGACCTCAGATAATGGGAAAAGATATAGGACAGCACACAGTGAAAATGCAAGAACAGTTATTTTCCAGCACTGCTGGAATCAGCGTGACCTTCTCACTCCTCCCCACAAGGAAGAGGATGGCAGAGTCCACGTGGAAAGTGACATGGAAACCTGGCTGGGTCCTGCAATCACTTATCCCCCCTGTTGTCTCCTCAGGGAGCGCTCACAACATCAGACCGCACTTCCCAACTCTAAATCTGCAAATACACGGCGCTCTCTAGTGTCTTTGTTCTGCTCAGAGAAACCCAAGTATCCCAAGGTGCTGACACCATTCTGGACAGCATAGTATAAACACCCAGGCAGTGGGATGCTTGAGACATGCTATTAATCAGGAAGAGTTTGCTAGTGTGTCTGAGTGAATTGTCTGGTGGAAGCTACTCCGGTTGTCCTGCTGTGGCCCTCACCAGTCTTGCAATGCCTCCCAAAAGGGTCATTTAAACTAAACCAGGCTTTTAAGCCACTGACTGAGATAATTATTCCAGGAAAGTTTTTGATCTAGGATTTAGTTGCTGCAGAACTGCATGTGCTCCAGCCAGCTCCCAAATAGACCGTCAGCAATGTAGAACTCTGGTTGTAATTTTGGGGTGCAAGTTCAGAGGAGAAATGCTCACTGAGGAGCTGATCCAGAGATGGCAGCTAGGAGGGCTGGGCAGCTCATTGCCTGTCCATTGCAAAGGCAGGCAGAGAGAGGAGTCTTTTGCGGTCTGAGCCACACAGAACAGCTGCATTCATGCCAAGCAGCATGCATGGGAGCAGCTCTGATGGAAACAAGAGTCCTTCCTTCATGTCTAGCCTCTTCCCCATCAGCACTTCATTGGGGGAGAAGGCACAAGCAAAGTGCCTTCTAGCTGCTGAAGGCGAGCACAAGCCAAACCAGTGGACACAAACTGGCACCAGCTTTGATATGCTCTTAAATGGCTCGTTGATCCCTTTATCACTACACTTTCCACCCCGTTACGGCGCCTCTCTTGTGCTTCTCTGAGGATGACAGCTCATGACAGAAATACAGCACATCCCACAGACTCATAGCCTCAGGTTCGGCTGCGTTTGCCTAAATGACAAGATCAATGTGGCAATCTGCTGCAGAACATATGAGACTCCCTCTCTCTCTCTTTGTCTCTTTCTCCTTTAATATACATTTCACATTAAATCAGCATCCAAAGGGAGGCTCTTCTACTGCCTAGAAGAACATATTTTCTGAGCTTGCAATGCAGTCTCGTGATGGGGGGAAATACATTTGCACCGTGTAATTGATTTGATGTATGCCACGTTTCGCTGGGATAAACACCATCCCCCAGACCCCTCACATTCCAGCATTTCCAGCCTAAGCTCCTTGTTAAAGTGTGCTGGGAGTCCATCAAAGACACTGAGTAGTTTTGACGTGAAGATAAATGCTCTTATCTTCAGCTCCCAACATTGCTTCTCTGAATAAGCACTCTTGACAGTTTTTGTTGTTTAAACTGCTCTTCAGCTAAGGATGGCAATACAGAGAAACCATTTAATCCACCTTTGATTTCAGCAGACTTCTCTACTGAGAAAATAAACTATGCTTGTCACCAAACCAGATGAATTCCACTGGGACACACCACTGCAATTCATAGGGAACAAACTACAGCCTCATCCAGGCAACACACTTCAGCACCTAACTAAACCTGTAGCTTAAGCTTATCTGTTGCTTTACGGGCTTAGCATGTTCCAGAAGGAGAATTTCTCCAGAACCTCAAACACAACTGCAACACACCAGCAAAACTAAGCATTCTAACAGCACTGTGCTGTTGAGGAACGTTATTATTTTACAGGTAGGCAAACACTAAAATTTAAATAAGTATCTTCTAGGGACCAGTTTGAGGACCAGGAAAAAACTTGGTTCTCCAGATCATCCATCCCTTACTATAATAAGCCGACCCTCGTCCCAGAATATGGGACTAAAAATCCTGCTTTGTGTTTTCAGTCACATTTTGCTGGAGGCCAAACTACAGATCACAAACGCAGACATAAAGGCAAACAGCTCAGCTGGAACTGAGGGAAAACCCCTCTGATTTGGATGGATCTAAGATTTCACTCTCTGCCTCTCTTCATGGAGATTAAATAAATGTTCTCTGGACCCATAAGTGCCACATATGCCTGAGTTCAATGAAATACTTACTTTAGACATACAGAAAAGTTGCAGTCCTTCCCAAAAGTATGGCAGGGGATGAGTTTTAGGGCCAAACATGCATCCATTTCAAGCACCATAAATCCCAATCACGTGTCTTTAATACTGAGGAATCGATTTGGACAAGAAAAATAAAAATCAAAGAAAAATTCATAAGAATAAAGTGCAGAAGAAATAATTCAAAATATGTTAACTACATCAAGAAGAAAACGTCTAGGTAAAAAAAAAAGGTCTTTGAGAGCCCCAGGAAGCAGAGGGAACAAGAAGGTTGTAAACAAGTCAAACAGTGTCTTTGTAATCAGCATTCACACTAGAACATGACTGGGGTTAGGATGAGGTTGAAGAAATAGCTATTCTGGAGGTGTTTATCTTGAAACACTACCTGACATGCAAGAATAAATGATAAGAGGAGAACTGAGAAAACTCAAAATATCCTACTGACATGCGGCAGCCAGAATAACAGATTTCTAGATGAACTGGTCAGCAATAAACTGAGGAAAAAACTGAGCTCATAACACGAATATGGAAATCATCTTTACACAGTTGTTACTGCTGAGAGACCGCAATTATATGCATCTTTAAGAAGCAGGCCAAGATCATTGTGAGATGAGCTCAACAACTGCCAAATTCCCAAAAATGGTGAGAAAAATCATGTAACTTAGTGTGAAGACCCTTCAGAAAAGAAAAAATCTGCTTCTGCATTTATTAAGTCAGTGAAACTACTCTGAATTTCTAGTAGAGGAATCCAGCTTTGATTCTGCCCAGAGCATTCTGTAGGAGCCTTTGAACTCTGGCAATGAAATATTCAGCTGCACAAATCAACAAGCCTACATCAATGACCAATTCCAATGAAGACTCAGAGGGGTGTCTAAAACAAACAGTATTTTCAAAGAGTTTCTGTTAAAATTTTCAGATTGGAGATAAACTCTGTATTTTTGGACTCACTTGAAAAGTCACTTAAACTATGCACACACTCATATTTCAGGGTAAAGTTCTGAACTGACTATAAATGTAACTCCATCCCTCTACTCCACAAAATGCTAATCACAAAACAACCCAAATTTAATCCTGTGCTTGCTGAACACAGTATGCTTCTGGTCCTACACGTTAACTGTGGTAGCAAACTGCCTCAACAGGAGTGGGTAGCCTTTGCATCCATTGACTATTGGTATCTGAATTCAAGCAGAACAGACAGAAAGAGCAGTTACAAGTGGTGAGCCATGCTGAGGCTCCAGCTATGTAAATGTAGACCTCTTACTGAGGAGCTTACAGGGACACAACCCTCCTCCCCAAAGCCAAAAGAAAACAGCGCAAGTGAGAAAAAAAAAACCGAACACCAAAGCATACTGTACATACAATCTCATACAACCATGAGAACCAGGCAAAAATATGGCACCTACCAACCTAACTTCTGCTGCTTTCAGCAGGAACAGATTTTTTCCTTAGAATAAACTGTTGCCCTACTTTGGTTTGGTTTATGACAGCTACATTCTAAGGTACCTCCTGAAAGATACCTGGAAAGCCAAGCAAGCCACAGATGGGCTACAGATGTTATGTATCCCAGACTTGAGTTTTAGAGACATCCTGAAATGTCAGACACTGTCAGTTCTACATGCTATTTGAGAAATGGCATTTCTATCCATTTAATGAGTCAGCTGCAGACTTCAGTTTTGAAGTCTGACCCTATCACACAAATCCAAGCACAGTCTAACTGGATTCTCACTACAATCTACATCAAGGACAATAAATACTACTTCCAGTTCTGATATGATCTCCATGGTGGAAGCTGTGCCAAATTGTATCAGCTGACTGCCTTTTCTCTACGGTTCTGACCATTGTGCTTCCCACTGTTTGGAGAGTTTGCCAAGGTCAGTCTGTAAGATCACAGGGTTTCCTACACTTGTGTCCAGTGGCTGAAAGAAGTGATGCTCAAAACAACCATGTACAGCAGTGTTTGTACAATGGGGAGCATAAGCAATGGGGACACACACCAGTTAGCGACCTGTCAAGTTCAGTAGTTTTCTCCCAAACACTTCATGCTGTCTGTAGATAGGGTGGAAACTGAACACATTTCTGTTTATTTGTTGTTGATTGCTTTAGTGTGTTTGTTGTTGTTCTTTTTTAAGTCTGAAAAGAGAAAAACAAAGTGTTGAGTAATTTATGCATTAAACTGGTTAATAGTCGATTTTTATTTCTTTCTCTCTTATAAGTTACAGGATCAGAGAGAAAAATGTACCAACATTTTCTCACAGAGCAAAATTGTAAGCAAGTACTTCATCTCTTAGGCTTTAAATCCCACACTGCTCAAACTCTGCGCTTCAGGCCAATAACACACACAACTTACCAGAAATTCTCCCTGGAGCTACAAAGGGATTATCCAGTGAGAAAAAATCTGTCCAAAAAGCAGAAAGGCAGCCATTGGTTTTGATTCTTGGTTTCTCATCATCAGGCTTAGGAAGTCACTGTTTCCATACAGCACTGAGGAAGTACCACTTGAAATTAGCTTGGCAGTGTCAGCACTGACCCTCTGCTATGGCGTTTTGCTCCTCCATATCAAGGCAAGCAGTTAGATCAAAGTGAGCAGGACTACATGAGTCACTCATGGTCATTTTGCTGAGATCCAGTCCAAACTACTTCTGTGTGCATGTCTCAGTGCGCTCTCTTGCTATCATCATGCATAAGTAGCGCAGCTGGATCAGGACTGTGCTTTTTCAGCATGCCTTCAATACCTTATGGCATGGCGTAGAGATGAGAAGACTGGGGATTGAGTCGACTTGATCAGCTACAGTTCTTTTTAATCTGTATAGCATTTACCAGTGGCATTGTTCGTATCAGTTGCAGGTCACAGATGTACCTAAGCAGTGCACTAATTGCTGGAGGACCTTATACTCACTACAAAATTGATTACTATTGAGAGTACACCTGCATGAATTAACCTTGGTGCATCAGAAAGGAAACCACTCTGAGCACAATGTAGTGTGCATAAGGGATTACTGCATAAGCACAAGGATTGAGGGCAGCTAAGAAGCCCCTGCAGCATACTGTGCCACTAGTCACTAGAGCAAGAGCATACCACTTACAGCATGCCAGCAGTGCCATGCTGATCACTGCATACTTGTGCTGTCTGAGACATCATCTGCAACGAAGAATCGAGGTGCACCCACATGGTGCATTTGTCCCTACACTCTACTGCTAGATTTAACCCATTGCCATAATGAAGATGTATAGTACTGGGAGGACAATACAGAACTGTTTGTGATTATGGAGGTTTTTAAAGTCAGATATTAAGGCCCTGTGTCTTGGTATAACCCAAGAGTAACTTTAATTTCACAAGGCAGAGCCTCTCTGAGGCACAGACCTCTTTATTGCATCTCTAGCTGGGAGCCCCAAAGCAGCTGGATCACCAGCCGTTTTCCAGACTCTAAGCCAGTATTTGGCCGTGCAATGGAACACTACAATTTCCAGAGAGCAGCATGTGAAATTAATCAGCCCAAAAGCCTAAACACCAGCCAACACTTGCAAACTGGATAGTACTTCAATTTGATGGAAGTTCTAAATGAAAATTTAGGTATTGGTAAGCAAAGGAATTTTGACAGTTTCTCAGTGTCCCAGATAGAAAATTGCTTATACATAAGGAAGTGCAGGATGAAAACCAAATTAATCTGATGAAAAATTCTTCTTTAGATAAAGACTGCATGTTGATATCTTTCTTCATGCTGTCTCTTTTCATTGCTACCTAACCTATGCTCAACATCGTCCTAATTTCTGATCCCACAAATATCACAGCAAGACAAGTTAAGACTCAGAGGAATGGGATGAAGCCTGTTATCTAGGTTCCTATGCTCACTACCCTTTCTGTAGCAGTCCTACCCAAGAAGTATTTCTTACTCTATACTCAGCACATGCTGAACCAGCTCAAATCAAGAGTGGACAAGAAGCAAGCTCTCACTGCACCAGCAGTTACAAAGATCACTGCAGAAGGTTGTACTGAGGTTGTATGGATTGCTTTATGTGAAAAAAAGAGAAAAAAATCACATCATTCATCTACTTCAGCAAAGTGCTCAGTGCTATTAGGACCTTGATTGGGCTCAATCAATTTCAGGACTGAAAATGTTTCTACAAGAGTTGTCTACTCTTAGCAAAAATAAGCTCATCCCAAGGAATTAGAGATTTTCACCTGTTGCACTCAAAGCTCTAGTAGGTAAGTTTTCTCCTGCAGTAGGGTGACATTGTGAAATTTAACTGTTCTTTCTCTCTGCTTTGGAATGCATATAGTGAAAAGCTACTCCAAAATATTCGTCTGGCGGACATTCACTCTTAGAAAGACATACTGAGAGCAAAATGGAAATAACAGAAGGATAAGATATTCCATCAATTGAATTCACCCTTCACAAGGATGCGACTTTTGGACTTAGTTACTGGAATACAGCGCTTCCCTCCCAGCAATGCAGAACACATCCCTGGCAGGAAGCAGCTCTGTGCACCTCTAACCGGCGGCTGTTCAGTCACTGTGCAAGCTGGGGCAATCTGCAAGCTTTCCTGTGCCATGTCTGCTGCCTGCAGACGTTCCCACAAGTGAGGGTCAGTGGGATTCAGGAATAGACTCTCAGCACGGAACCTTATGCCAGTGCTGACTTTCACAGAGGGACTGCCTAGCAATTTTTCTGAGATGCTCCTAAACTAGGACTCCTTGGGCAAGGCTGAATGTCAAGTTGGCTGTGCCAACAGCTTTAAGATTGATTTGTAAATTCAAGCAGCTAACTCAGATCTGATGTTAAAGGTCCTCCCCATCTGATAACTGAGACTTTTACAATAGACAATCTTCATGAGGATTGCTAAAATTCACCTCCAGGGTTCTCCAATCTCACAGACTTGTAGGAAAATAACCTCCTTTACAGTATTACACTCTGAAAAATCCACTTTCAGCACAGGAGCAACCACTGACTTACATTCCTTCTGCTCACTTTTTTTTTTAAAACAAATTCACCTGCAGCGACCAGTAAAAAATCTCCAAGAAAAGGTTATGCATGCACATAACACATGCTGTTGTGTTTCAGGAAACTGATACAGAGTTCAGAAATCAGAGGATAAGAAGAAAGGTAACTCCACAACTAATTCTTCAAAGTAGAAGACCATGCACAAAAAAACACTGACAGACTCCAGCCTTAGGAATTCCTTTCCATTCCACATTTGGCATCAAGTTCTTGCTGATTTCTGTACTCAGACATATTTTCCTTCAGGGAAAATACATTACAGTGAGAACATTGCCCATGATTTTATAATATGTATTTATGAAGTTAATTATACGCCTCTCAAGGCATCTGTTAATCTGGGCAGGACAGAAATATCAGTCCTGAGTCCTAGTAGAGTAGGTTGCCACACTTAACATTCAAGGAAAGAACATGTCCTTCAGTTGTGATCAATGAGGGCTTTCTGATACTGCAGCAGGCAGTTCGAAACACTTCTTTTGCCCTTTCTGCCCATTTGGTTTCCTCTCAGTGACATCAGGGCAGACCTGCGACAAACATCTAACATAAATGAGCACAGATCCATTCAACTAGACTTGTTTTATCTATAAAAGAGCAATTGGGGGAGTACAAGATACAGAAATCAAAGGGTAGCTGGAGAAAGAATTAGTGGCATGTCTATACTTGGTAGGATGAGAAGTAGAAATTGAGGAAAGTGTGGCTTAGGTTAGATACTAGTACTTCATTTTGTACAGAGATAGGTAAGCACCAGAATAGATGCAGCCAGGCAGCTTGAGTAGTCACTGTCATTGGAAAGGTGTGATTTGGACAGGGTTGGCCAGAATGAAATTGCCTCTCCAGGGCTTGCCAATTTACAAAGAGGATTTTAGAGAAGTCACAGACACACCAAGTTACAAGAGGCAAAACCTGGTGGACATTCATAAATTTTTTAAAGGCAAGAGAAACTAGCTTAGTGCCTCCATGTAGAAAGTGGGTTTGTTGGTTTCTACTTTCCATTTTAATTACTTCTGACTGACCATGTTGGCAAAATGCATAATGTCACACCATAATACAAAGTATACAGCACCTCGGCACAGGTCTTTCTCAGCTAAACTTTGGTAATTTTGTGAAAGAAAGCAGAAATTCTCAGAAAAAATAAAATCACAGCATTATGGCACTTCACAGCTTTTCTCACTGATACCTCTAGTCATTTAGACATGCACAAACACAGGCTAAATGTGGCTCTCATTGCGGATGCTGCAGTTGAAGAACAACACAAGCCATCTCTTAGCACTTGGTGCATTTCTAATTAGAGCTACTGCACCAGCATCTGATGTTTTAAGATACTGTTGTAATAAATGCTGCAGTTATACACCCAGTATTTCATGTAGGCAGGCAAGATCTTGTAGACAAAGTCTGAGGGGAAGGAAAAAAAAGAAAACTTTTAACTGAGTCCTGTAATAAAGAGTTTCAGGGACAGAGAGGTCAAGAAAGCAAGCTAGATTAGATCCTTCAACCCTGCCTCCTTCACTACAAATGTTAATAACTCAGCATGCAGGAAAGGAAATCCTTGATTTTAAACACCATCTTAAGAGCAAAAATCTTTCTGGACTTTCTCCAGTCTTAAATAACACTTCACAGATTCTGGTTACATGAGAAACCCCATCTTCAAATGACAACAGAGATTTAATATTTCAGAGATAGCTGGTTGAAGAGTTCAGAACGATCATTCATGCTACTACAGCAACTGGTACCACAGCTGAGTCCGAGATACAACAGTGCATATAGCCAACATATACACACAAATAAGAAGTCTCTGCCTTAAATAATCGAAAATGCAATAAAGACAGAATTAAGTGCTCTTCAGAACTCCAGGAAATCACTGTACTCTTTCTCCTGTCCTCTTTGATGAGAACTTGAGGCATTTTGTTTTGTTTGGAAACACAGCCAGGAGCCTAAACCTAAAAATACACAGCCAAATTCATATTCTAACAAAGATATACCATAGATTGCAGCAGTGTTGCACTAGCATCCCCAAAAGCGTAACTCACGATGCTTGAACTAAAGGTGCTGAACCAGAACTCTGCCTCTGTGGTATTTCTAGTCATTTTCAGAATCATCAGTCTGGACATGAACTATGGACAATGGAAACGCACCAATGCTGACCTGACAACACAACAGGTACCTTTACACTCAACAAAGCTTCAAAGGAGAGAGAGAGTTTGCTCTTGTTTGGAGATACAAATGCATATCTGAATATCCAAATAACCAGCCTAATTTTGAGGGTGCTGCTGCAGCACAAACGTAACAAGGACAGAACAAACATAAGCAGTAAATGCACCACTCCTTCCCAAGATCAGCTTTCAGGGGAAACCCATCAGAGAACTGAAGGCTTTGGATTGTACACATAATATTTAGGATAGCTAAAACTACCACCAGAAAGCTGACCTCACCTCCCCGTGCATGCAAAGAAGAGACCAAGGCTGAAGCCATCAGACCCTCTAACACGTAATTCTCTGTAAGCTGCCAAGGTCTGCAGAGTGATTCTAGATCTGAGGTAGGATTCTCAGTGCATTTCTGCACAGAGAGGACAGTTTGGCTATTGTAACTGCAGAGCAGACAAAACATGTTTTGCTGAGAATAACTGAGAGCCCCTGCCAAGTTCCCTCAAATAACCTGAAAGAACAAGTCTCAAGTCTGGTTGCCTTGAGTCCTGCTAAGGTGCACAGGTGTAACTGAGGCAGAATGTGTCCTGCAAGCAGAGGATGAAAGCACAGGATGTAACCAGTTTGCTGACAAAGCTCATGATGAGAAAAACAAGACTTGAAGTCTGTTTGCAGTGCTATAACATGCTGTTGTCTGGCTATTCCTCAGACACTTCGAGAAAAGAATGGACTCATCTGCATTAGTCCGGTCATGCAGAGAATCAAAGAATCTTGGAAAGGACCTGTAAAGGCCATCTAGTCCAACTGCCCTGCAATGAACAGGGAGACCTACAATTAGATCAGGCAGCTCAGAGCTCCATCCGGCCTGACCGTGAATGTCTCCAAGGACGGGGCATCCACCACCCCTCTGGGCAACCTGTGCCAGTTCTTCACCACTCTTAGTGCAAAAATCTTCTTCTTTATATCCAATCTAAGTCTCCCCTCTTTTAGTTTGAAATCATTTCCCCTTCATTTCCCCTATCACCACAGACTGTGCTAAAGTTTGTCCCCTTCTTTCTTACAGTCCCTCTTTAGATACTGAAAGGCCACTATCGGTGTCCCCAGAGCTTCCCCTTCTCCAGGCTGAGCAGCTCCAGCTCTCTCAGCCTGTCTTCACAGGGAGGTGTTGATCAAGAATTTTTGTGGATGTGAGAATCTAACTCAAAATGCACACACTTGCTGTAGTCTCCTTGTGTATCATACAAATCTCAAGCACTTTTGCAACACAAATGGTAAAACGTGTTCAATAGCAGTGCTAGCCTTGAGACTTTCCCAATGCGCTTGGCGAAACTACAAATCAACAAAATAAAACAAGCAGGGGAGCTGTTCCATCTAAATGCAAAGCACAAGAAGGACATCAATCCATGGGTGCAAGTAATAGCCTTTTTGTTGTTGTTTTTGAGGTCTTTAATGTCTTTATGCTTAGGACTGAAATAACCGAGATACATTTAACGCACAGCACGACAGCAGCAATATGTAATGTTTCAAACAGGAGCATCAGACTGATCTCATCAGAAACAATAATTGTTTACCAGACACAAATACCCTGTAGGTGTTAAACAAACACCAGGGACTAATGCACAAGTGACACAGAGAAAAGATTGTCTCGAGGTACTGCACACCAGGAGCACAGCTGTGGAATTTCTCTGACAGCACTGTCACAGCTCATAACATGATCCTTTCAAACACATGCATTCGTGGCAGCTGTAATTTGTTCAAACTCACAATCTGTCACTTCACCCTGAGAACAGGAGGAGAAAGCAAGCCTGTGTTCTGTTTGCTTGCTCATATCTTAACCCACCAGCACTTTTTACATTTTACAGCATTTCTACCAAAACACTGTGCAGGTATTAAGGATCAGGCAAAGAAGTGTGTTATTTCTGTTGCTTGCACACTTACAACTACACGAAAGGCAGACGCACAGGCATCCCAGGGAAAACAGCATTTCTGAGATTCCACATCAGCAAATTCAGAAATACAGCGATTACAATTCAGGTACACAGATAAACCACTGGCACCATTTAAATGAACTCTGTGTTTCTGAAATGCCAACTGTAAAAAACTGCTGATATTTAATTTCATTAGATATACTGCATCTGGTGTTTATGGCTTAGAGCTGTTGCCAGAGAGCCCCAGGAGCTTCGGTCTGGGAGCCAAGCCAGTGTCTACCAACTTAGTTGGACTACTGGGGATACACAAAGATCCAATATTCCTCTGATTTAAAGCTTTCAGGCAGATTTTCAGAGATTTCTGTTTTATTTATAGCTAACATGTGTGGAGAGAAATAAAATGGTCATGTAACATGCTGTGCAATGGTCTTATTGCACATGGTCTTATTTTGAAGGACAGAGTTGGAAATCCGGCTATTTCTACCTTAAACATTAAGACAGGGATAGACACAAAGAAAGAAAAAGCCAAAAACAGTCTCATCACAAACACTATTAACTTACGTATTCGTGCAGATGGTCATCGTAACTGTTACAGTCACTTAACAGTTAAACCTCTGCCCTCCTTCCACTCCTTATGGCCCACACTGATATCTTTATGTTACAAGGAAACTCTGACCTGTCTGGGTGTTCTAATCCATGAAGTTTTAATATTCTCTTGCTTGAAACTTGAGTAGGTGCTCTCCACCTGTCCTATAGAAAATTGGAAGTCTGTTCATAAAGTGGGCAAAAAATGTGTGCTTTAGTGTAAAAAAAAAAAAAAAAAAAAAAAAAAAAAAACACCAAAAACAGAATTAGTAAAAACAAAGAGTATATTCCATCTTCAGAATATTTTAAGCATCTGCACAGACAAAAATATTAAATGAAAATGCACACAATTTTATTTCACAGGGATGCGCTGGATGCTTGGCCATCTGCTGAAAATGTAAGGCTGCCAAATATCACAGATTCACACCTTGAGTCTGGAAATTGAGTTCACATGGCAAATCCATGCATCTCTTGTGGTGCCTGCATTCCACCAGCCCTTCCTTGACTGACTACTTAGTTTTTCACTTCAGTGACTTCTAAGCTGGATTGCTTCACAGTTTTTGAAAGAGCAGAACCCAGTCTTGCAAAGTCCCACTGACTACTCTAGAGCTGCTAGTAGGGTGTATGCTAGACATAATTTTAGAAATGGGGAATGTAAGAACATCAGAGTGCATGATCATGGCCCCTGCTCAAAGCCACTGGCAACTAGAAAGGAACGGTGTTATGCAGTCCTAGAAAAATTCTTCCCTTTATTCTTGAAAAAGTAATCAAAAGGAAAATCCTTAAAGATTGAACCTTAATGGGCCATCAGCTTAAACAACAAAAAAACCCTGAGACTTCCTTGAGGATCTCACTTAACACAGCCATACTTCTAATTCATATAAACCTATTCCTTGTGTCCAGTTAACTGAGAGCGTGTGACCAGTGTCCTCCTAACCTAAAGGGAGTTAACAAGATCAGGACAAAGGCAACAGCAGCATAACAAAGTTTCAGGCAGTCTCACTGAAAATATCACACAGATACATTATCTGGCCACTGTCTGTAGCTGATTGCTTTATGGTGAGATTCGCAAGACAGTGCAAAAGTCACCCTTACAGTTGTTGAGTCTGGCAGGAAGTACATTCCTAGCACCTACTGGAAATTGGCAAGACAACAAATATAGATTGCACCAGTTAATGCTCAGAAGCCTACCTAACATTAATGTTGGTTTTCATAATGTTTCCTGGTACATTAAAGTCATTTTTAAGCTCTTCAATTATTTACCAGATAGATAGCTAATTAGCCAGCCATCCACTCACAGATTTTTATCACTGAAACTCTGGCATACCTCCAGTGCCCTCACAGCTCAGAGCTCCGGGGTCCACATCTAGCTAGAACACAACTACACGTACCTCTGTGACTGCAGCTTATATTGCTTTACTCCCCCCTGGAAGTAGACTAACTATTGCAAGCACTGCCATCACTATGCCTACAACAAAAGGCTGCAAAGTTAAAGAAAGTAAGGTCCAAAAAACTGGACATACATTCAGACTCGTTGCTTTCACTAAATTATTTGTTCATAATTGTTCATTATTCGTCTTGCCTGACCCACCTAGTTCACAGGTAGCTCTGGTAGCATCGCTGAGCTGTGCTCACTGCTCCACAAACTCATCTTGTGTAACAAAAGGCACCTCATCTCCTTTATTTTATGTTTTGATGCCTGTAAGGAATATTTCTCACTGAATATCTGCCTCCTTGGGTCCAGGACACGTGCTGAATGATGTGCCCTCTTCTGTGGATTGCAACAGAAACCTCAAAGAGCATTTCTCAAGATTAAACCTCACCTGTTTAACCTGCAAAATAGGAATAAGCCTCACCCGCACCTTAAGATTTATGTTAAGAGCACTCACGCAGTAAAGCTTGCTGCCTTCCCTGCCCATAATGGGACACGCACAGCACCCCTTGAAATTAGGAGGTATATGTAATACCTTCTCCCTTCCAATCTATTGCCATTATTTGAAAATCACTTCCTCCTCATCTCTTCTGAAGGTCTTCTGGTTGGTTTGCTTTGGATTTTTGGCCGGTTGGTTGGTTTTGTTTGCGAGGGAAAGCTTGGTGCCGATTCCTGCTGCCACATTTGATTTGCAGAACTCTGCAGTCACATAGCACACCATCCGTCTGCTCGTAAGCCAAGTGGATTTCTCAGAAGTTGAGCTTTATCGGCTGTCTCTGGGGCTTTCCCAGTGGGATAGAAAGAAATTAAATTTAAACCCGGCTTTAAATTATTCAGAGGTAATTGAGTCTGGAAAGTCATACTCGAGAACGATCAGCCGGTAAAGTAACAAAATGCGATTTTGGGAGAGAGGAAATGGGGAGGATTTGGGAGAACTGACGCGTCACACCAGGCACAACGAAACCGCTGCTGTTATCGCTCCTTGTAGTGCAGGGCACGAGCTGCTCCTTCATCCTGGCGATGCGGAACGCAGTTCCCTGAAAGGACTCCCCAGAAGGAACCGGCACCGCACCGAGCTTCGCCCCGGCATCTCTGGCCAAACTCCACGTCTCCACCGCGCCTGCGCGCCCCCGCCCCGTCGCCAGGACGACAGCGGCCCGCGGCATGTCGCTGCCCGAGCCCCTGCGGCGCCGGCTGGGCTCCTTCAGCCGCACCGTTTTCACCGACAGCCGCCGCGCCGGCCCGCAGTACCCCAGCGAGCGCGCAGGTAAGCGCGGCCGCCCGCCAGCAACAAAAATGGCGGCTGGAGCAGCCGGGGCGGGGGAGCGCGGCCCTTCCAGGAGCCAAGATGGCGGCGTCAACGGTCACCTGGCGGCCGTCAGGGCGGGGCGCGCTGTGGTTTAAAAGCGCGTGCGTTTGCATAAAGCGTTACGGGTAAAGTCCTTTGTTAGGCCGGCGCCAGGCTGCCAGAACGAAAAGCATACGGGGTTGTAGAGAACACCAGGAGCAAATAGAAGAACTGAGCTGCTGCTCTGAGCTCAGCAGCCCTCACAGAGGATGGACTGCAGTGCGTGAAGAGGTGTGCCCGTAAGCTGAACTTAGACAGAAGAAACTCAGACTGCAACGTCCCTGCTTTCTCCTCCCTCATCCAAGTCTAAAAGGACCATCCCTGAGGACATAATCCATACCCATAAGAAATGAGAGTTTTTCCTTAGTCCTATTGCCAGGGAAACCTGCAAACAGCCCACAGTTTTATTCCTTTGCAGTGACGGGAGCCATGGAAATAAACTGTCTGCATAGGCAGGTTAAGTTCATGGAGGTTAACATGAATTTCAACCGATAAATCCATTCCAAGGTGATTAAAGTTATTTCAACACAGGAGCACTCATTAACTTTATGTAGTTGTGCCAGCACAGCTACACTACTAGCATACGTATCAGTACCTCCTTTCATGTATCAGACAACACTGAAACATTCCCTAGGCTCCCAGAACAGCTTCTCTTTCAGTCATTTCAGTCTTCTTTTGTGAAAATTCTTACGAGAAGCCTCAGCTTATTGAAAGCAATGGCAAATGTATCATGAATTTCTTTGAGGCCAGGCATTCAAGTCTAAAGTTCACACTCACATATTTCAGGGAGTTGCATCAAATTTGCCAGTGCAATACAGCCTGGCATTTTCCTGTATTTTTGCTATTCTAGAAAATAATCACAAGTTCAACTTAGGGATAAAAAGATGAATTATAATTTGCTTGTATTTCTATGCATTCATTCAAAAAATAATTTTAAAACCTGAGCAGAAATTAAAAATACCAATACTGGGTCAGTTCAACCTTTAATGTACCACAATATTTTCATCATCACAATTTAAATTGGAACTCTTGGCTTCTCTCTTTTTACATATGGCTACAAAGCATTGCAATTTCATCTAATACAAATTACATGCAGAGAAGAAACAGTGTTACTTGTGCTTGGATGGTCTTGTTTTTTTGAAAGATGAATATAGAATCATAGCATCCTTGGAGTTGGAAGGGACCTTTAAAGGTCATCTAGTCCAACTCTCCTACAACAAACAGCTAGATCAGTTGCTCAGAGCCTGGTCCAACATCTTTTAAAATTGTATCTGAGTGTCCTCACAAGTCCACAGACTGATTTGTTAGGAGAGCTGAAATAAATTTAGATAGGCAGTAAAATCGTTTTTGAAGTACCTATAGATTTTCATTCCTTTGTAGATGTAATAAAGTGTTGATGCTGAAAAATGGGATTATTAAAAATAGATACTGGTTTTCTCGCACTTTCTATTTCAGTTTAATCAATTCCTGCCCCTCACATCCTGTCCTTAAGGTCTGTCCCAGTTCTATTCCCAAATACTCCTCCCCTCCCATGTAGTCTAGTAACTACCCTGAATAAATGCTCCTGCATCTGGCATAAAGACTTCTGGAACAGATTGTACCAGGATGCATGTGGCTGAACTGGAAACAGGAATGCCAGACTGAGATGGAAGAAAAACAGGTATGGAAATAGTTGGTACAGAAAGAGAAGACAGTGTCAAAAGAAGGGTGGTTCTGAGTTTGGAAGGAATAACATGTGGCTGTTGGACTAAGTTCCTATTGAATATCATCATGACGGACAGGGGAATAAGACTTGAATACAAAGCAGGTCACAGTGAATACTTTCTAAATATGCTTAGATGCTATCTTCACCAAGTGAAGATTTACCTACAGACTTCACTTGACGAAAATGTAAGAAGTAGATCTGTTGGTAATTAAAGTAAATTTGTTGTAATATAAACTTATTAGTTAATATGGCAATAAATGGTTTGTTAAAAGTGAACCATTGAATTGGAATGCCCTTAAAATTTTTCCTTGTTTTCAGTTTGATCTTTTAAAACTATGATTAAATTCTACACACTGAATTCTGCAGACTTTAAATTCTGTTTGCTGTTTTTCTTCATTGTATCAACATATTTTGTTCTTACCATTCTTTAAAAGACAAGTTTCAGCTTGACACATATTTGAAATTCTTTAATCAACATCTAAAACAATTACAGGTTTCTTGCAATGTTACTTTTATCCATGTTTATTTAAAGACTCAGAAAACAAGAATGGGCATTATATGCCTAGAATCTGCTCAGGCAGGTCATCTACAAAATGAAGATAATCCAGTATGTACTCATCTAAACTCTGACCATCCTCTTTAGAGCAGCAATAAAATTAGCACTTCCTATTTCTGCAGTATCAGTATACTGATATGCAAATGTATATATGCAGTACTTGAGCTAAGCTTATCGGTCAGGTTTTTGACTGTCTGGTATTTCATGGCTTACTCAACTTGAATTTATGACTACGTGATAAAAATTCTGCATCATGTGAACTGGAAGTTGGATTAGATGGTAGGAAATAATATAGCCTAAAATGAGATAGATTAAAAAAAAAAAAATACTTTTAACACTTAATTTGACTGAGAAGTGTTAATGCCCTCCTTGAAGCTAAGAAGGAGCACAGACTTTCTGTCAGTTACTGAAAGAAGTTATGGAACAAACTAGGAGTGATAAAGACTTCTTTTATCTGCAGATAACGAAATACTTTCCAGTTTACCACTACAGATGTCCCTCTATTTCAACGTTTACTTTTTCCCATTTTGGTGGCTCAGCACAGTTGTTATGCTCCAGCTGAAGGTGAGTCCTGAAGGAAAATAATGATTTGCAAGTGTAAATTTTCTTATCAAAACCCGCCAGTACAGAGATGGAAGTCACTGGAGTTAGAATTTAGTAGGTTTGTTTGGGGGAATCCTTGAAACTGGAGTCTTAAGAATATTTGAATGCTGATATAGCACTGTCAACTTACAGTAGCATACAGTGTGTTCATTTAACAGCTGTGTTCATGTTATAAAGAAGCATGGCAGAAGCTTTTACTCTTTCCTTCCCTCTAGTATCCAGTCTTGTCAGATTACTACAAATTCATCCTGGTCACAATCATGATCCTGACTTCTCTAATAGAGGTCATTCGACTCTACCTGGGATACATGGGCAACCTGCAGGAGAAGGTACGTTACCATATGTATGTTTTAATTTGTAGAGGAGAGCTTTTTACAACTGAGCATAAATGAAGCAATCTGCCAGTTCATCTGAGAGATGTTGATTAGATGGTTATTTCTGAGTGGTATTGTTTACCTTCTATTACCTTAGCATCAGCTTCCATTAACTTTTGTGGATTTCTCCCTCAGAGGTGACCACTGTCACTCCTTAAAACTTTTTTTAAGATACAATTTCTGTTAAAAACACATGATATGGAAACATTAAACCATCTTATTTTCCATTTCACATTATGTCCTGGCTTTTGGAAGATTTATTTTTAAAAAATGGTTTTCTCTACCAACTTTAGTTCCCCTCTTTTTTTTTCCCCTCATCTCTAACTGCCGGTTTTCAGATGGTGATGTCTCCCTGTTACAGGTCCCTGAGCTGGCTGGGTTTTGGCTCCTGACTCTCCTTCTGCAGTTACCTGTAATTCTCTTCTTGCTATTTAATGAAGGTCTGAACATTCAACCATTGGAAAGATCAGTTAATATCATCTTTGCCCTCTTCCTCATCTTCCAAGTTATTGCAGCCTTTGTCACCCTGAAAAGAATGGTAAACAAACTGGCAGCTCACTTCCACCTTAATGAATTTGACAGGCTAGAGGAAAACCCTGCGCGTCATCATTATGGCTCAAGTAAAGAAGGGAATATACTTCCCATGGCTAGTATGGGTCCATGCTGAGGAGCATCATACAACAAGTTTGGGCTGGGGATCAAGCACTTAGGGCCTGAGACACTAACAGAGGCAGGCCTTATGATGCTACGACTCTGTTCCATTTTGTTGGGTCATTATCTATATTTCTACTTCAGAGACATTAAGAAATAGACCATAAGTGCCAACATTAAACCTCAGAGTTGAGCTCCACTCTGCAAGAAAAATCAAAGCCAGTGATGTAAGTTGCTGAATGGACCAATTAATTTGCACACTGTTACTGGGTAAAGTACCTACAGGGTAGGTTTGTGGGTTTTACATCTTAAAAAGTCATGTGCCATTTCTAAAGAACAGAAATCTATTTTCCTAACTGTTTGCACACAGACGTATTTTGTTTACAATAAATCCTTTTTGTATGTTTGTATTTACATCAGTTTTTTGTCTATTCTTCCAGATGCTGTAGATATGTAGTTAAGCAAAAACAAGCAAGAATCTTGAAGCCTAGAAAAAACAGTAGGGGTGGCATTGATGAGAGACTACAGCTTGAGGTGGTCTTCCAGATAATTCCAGCACTAGGAATTCCTTACTAATAAACTAGGGTGGAGTTTTGAAAGTATTCTTTTGCTCAAAACTCCTGCACTCCTCCTCTTTGGCTTAGCTGGAGTTTTAACTATCAAGCCATTCAAAATGAACAGTGCAATTTTCTCAGACAGAAAATTCAGTAAGTCAGATGTAGCAAAATTATAGACATAAAAAAAAATTGGTTTATGTCACAGGACACTACGTATGCCACAGTTCTCTCATTTCTGTTTGTATTGATGTCTAGACTATCATCTTCAGTTTCAGTAATTGCTGAATGCTCATTTTTTTCTGTCAGGGAGGGATAAAATAAAATACATTTTTCATCTGAATCCTTAGTCTTCAGTAGGACAAAAGTAAGCAATTTTCAGAGCTGGCACAAACATCCAGACTGCTTGAAGAAAGGTAAAGAAGTCTGATGTGAAAAAGGCAGAGTATACTTAAAGCTGATGTGTGGTTAAAGCTCATAGAACCTTTGTGAAAAAGGAAAGCGTTGCGCTTTGTTTTATGCCAGAACTCTTTGTTTCAGTGCATGAGTGAACGTACAACACATTCTATTGAGTTTCCTTTTCTTATTTTGTTATTGTAGACTGTACACTATCAAGGCACATACCCCTTCATTTTTAAACAAAATGCTTCTACCAACAGCAGAACTGGCTGTTGTGCAGAGAAAGAGCATCAGAAACTCCTTGTAAAGACATTCCTAACCGATGCAGTGGGAATATTGTGCATGTTTTCATATCAGTTACATTGCTGCAGAGTATTGAGGCCAAGGCTGATGAGGTAGAGAAGAAACTTGTAGGACTCATTACAATGACAGATAGCAACATAACAGATCCTAACAGCCCAAACAGAAGCATCATAAACCTTGGAGCTTTTTTTTCCCCAATAACTGTGTAGTGTATCTCAAATGTCTTAGTGCTCTGTAGACATTCAGTCTCCTCTTGACGCAATACAATGGGAATAACTTCAGAGACTGCCTTTCTCTATAGAGGATAGAGTGCAGACCTCCAAGGAGCTCAGCTCCACCAGTAAGAATATCTGGGTGTTACAGAAGTACAGAATAACAGCACAGTGGGAAAGCTGAGCACTGCTAGTTTTCAGTGCCTTCCAGAAAGCAGCATCTTTTCCTTATGTGCACCTACATGCAGTAAACTAAGATCTGAAGAGACAGAGTGATGCACCTATAGTATTCAAATTTCTTGCTTGCACTAGAGAATGCCACACTCTGTTTTTCTTCCGGTATCATCTTAAAAAGTTTAAATTTATTCTAAGATAAGAGTGTAATGAGTGGGAAGGCTTCTGACACCAAATACATCACATACAACATGATGGGGCTGAAAAAAATTCAGCCATTTAATACTGACAACAGGGAATTGGTCTCCAGGGCTAAGGCTGCAAGGCGTGATTCAAAATCCTTGCTTTTAGTGATAAGGAAGCCATAGGCTTGGAAGATCAATTGCTATGCAAGATAATTACCGGAAGCCAAAGATAAATGGATACACACCCCTCTGCTGGAGAGAGAAACAGAATATTGATGTGCTGACACAGATAACAGCATTCAGACTGACTGTTAGATTTGCCTGGAAATGCTGAAGGTACAAACCAGTCCAGGACATAAAACTTCAGCAACATGCTTCATAAATCCAAGACCTCTGCACTGTCACCACCCAGGTTTCATAGCATAGTCTTTTTTTTAAATTCCATTACCAGCTTAAACATTCAACTATGAAGCCAGCCTGCCACTACCTAAAAACTTCACATTCTGAGTCTACAGCTGCAATTTTTCCACAAATTTCCCACTCCTGCTACCCAGAGGCAGGAGAAGAAAAGTACAGTAGCATTCAGGAAGACAAAGCAGTGAATGAGGACATGCAATGAAACTTTCCCTTCAGATGCTAAATTTCACAGGAACTGGTGAATCTTAAATACAGCAGTTACTTGTAGCACAGCCAGATTTCAGACATGAAAAAAGCAAGTTTCAGAAACTTTCAATAAACATGTAGAGAAACAGTGACATACATGAGGAGGAGAAAAAGAAGACTTCACAGAAGGTGCTTGCACATTACATATAAAGGGAGGAATTTCTATGCATCAGGAACACAGAACCAATAATGGCATTTATGTCTTAAAGAAAAATAAAAAAGCTTTATGAAGATTAGAAAGAGTTGCCAGAACAAACTGGAAGCAGTGACAAGTATGGGAGAACTTCCAAGGGATGTTGCAGGAAGGCTGAGTCCTTCATAAATAGTCTTCTTTTAGTTACTCAGGTAACTATGAAGGTATGTTAGCCCACAATTGGAAGCACGTATCTGTCTCATGGTGCAAAGCACTCATGAGTAGAATGGGAGGATTTAAAATGCAGCAAAGCAAGTTGCAAAGGCTTTCAGTGTGGTTTGTTTTTTCCTCTATGAAAGGGAAGAAGCTTAAGAACACTGGAAACTGCAGTGGAAGTTCATCATAAAGCCACATAGCATCTAGACAGTTTTGAAAGTAAGCTGTACAATAGCACCTTTTTGTTACATTGCAATTTGTGCAGAGAACTACTATTGTTTGGTGGGGTTTTTTTGTTATTTTTATTGTTTTTTTAATAACTATCTTTTTTTTAATAACTAACTCACTATCAGTATGTTCCCCTTCACTAGGGAGATCTTTGAATAGCAGAAATCTGTGAAGAACTAAACCCTGCATGTATATTACTTCAGCAAGTTTACTGATAGGAAAGGTCAACAGACAGTTTGAAAGGAAATTTGTACTGACATTCTTCCTTTAACTAAAGATGAAGTACTGGCATATTGCCTTAAAATTCTATTTTTAGATTACTGATCAATCTGAAGATGGATTATTTTCATTCAAGGGCATTGCTGCTGAGAGTCAGCATGTATTCTTTGTCAGAAATGGACATTGTAAAAGGATTATTAGTATTTTTTTAAATAGTAGGCTGGACTTCTGAGAAAGGGAAATTAAATTCGGAAGAGGCTTCACTTGTGTACCTTGCTTAAGCAGATCTGATAAGGCAGACATAAGATAAGGGACAGATTTGATAAAACCAGACAGTTTGTAGAAGGAAGGGTGCAGCAATGACCTTTCTATAATTCACTCTGATCATACATTTCACTCTTGCCATTGTCTCTTATGAACAGAATGGAGTTAGCTTTAATCTAAATTTAAACAGTTAATGAGCTGGTAGAATCGGCACCATTACTGAGTCTGTTAAGATAGTCAATAGTAATATTTGATAGCTAGGTAAGGCTTCAGACATCATTTATTTTGAAAAACAAATTTTGCTTCTCTAGGACGAAGATCAGATAGCAGATAAAAATAAAGAGGTCTTCTATAGGAGGCAGGTAAATCACTATATAAGGGTAACTTATAAGGGCAAGAAAAAAAACTAAATAGGTTCAAGAAGCATGGGGGAAATGAATATGCTGATATTAGATGCCTCTGAAAGAGTGGAGAATTTATTAAAGGGAAACAAATGTGCTGAATTACTGACTTGAAATCTTACAGGGTTCAGGGGAAACGTTATTCCACAAGCTAAGCAGGAGCTTACAGGACACAAATCCATGTTCATTGAATAAATACAACTTATGCTTGTTATGAAAAACACCTTCTACTTCAGATGTTCCAAGGTTTGAAGGTAATAGAAATATCACGTTTGGGAAGCATATACTAGCCAAGAAACATGAGTATAACAGGGAAACCACAGAGAAAAGCAGAAGAAATCTGGCAGACAGCTACAGAAATGACCGTGCTAAAACCTATGGCTTCCTAGGTGGATTGAGGAAGTATTAGTGACTTCCCTAGAGCATCCAGTGCTAGGGAAGAAGTTCCTGCAGTCTATGAAAGAAGCCACTGTTTTTCTTTAAGGGATAGAAGGGCCTTTCTCTATTCACGTTTGTACAGCCGTGCTATTTCCGAGTCAAAAATGCAAGCCAAAATGTTTGAACCCTGTTTAATTACCCTGTTTCAGTTTATTCAAGCCACACCCTAAACTGAATTCATTAAGGTGAGAAGAACATTGGATAGACTTGCACCCAGTCACTCATACTGCAAATACGAGGGGGATTTATTTCATATAACTTATATTCATATTCATATATTATTCATATAAAAAAGTTGAGGGAGCTTTGTTTGTTCAGCCTGGAGAGGAGAAGGCTCTGGAGAGACTACTTTACTGTGGCCTTCCAGTACTTGAGGAGAGCTTCTAAGAAGGAGGAGGGAAACTGACTTTTTACATGGTCCGATAGCAATAGGACAAGAAGGAACAATTTTAAACTAAAAGATTGGAGATTTAGATTAGATATTAGGATGAAAAATGGAAGGTGGAAGGGCACTAGCACAAGCTGCCCAGGCTGGATGGGATCTAGAGCAACCTGATCAAGTACTTGACCTAGTGGATGGCAACCCTGCCCACAGATTTATTTTTAAACTAATGACACCAAAAGAAATAAAAGGTCTCATTCTAGTAGCCATTGAATTCCCATTACCCTGTGCCTGAAAACATACGTGTGTATAATCTCCAAACAGAAAAAAATTCCACCTCTACACAAGACACACAGAACTGTAGTAAGAATAAAAGCAAGGAAATGAGCATTTCAACTACATACACACATGAACTCTTGTCTAGTAATAGGAATTATTAAAAAAATCAAAGAAGCAACATCATCAGGATTGTCTTGACTCCCTGCTCCTGGGAGCGTGGCAGGAACTGACAATTAAAAACAGTACTTTGGGGCATTCTTTCTTAGGAGAAAAGAATCGGCTGTAATTCATGCCCCAGGAAAGCAGGTTGAAGTCACCCACAAGGACAAGAGCAGCCGATCTAGAGATATTCTTTAAGAAAGTGAGGGCTAATTCGTTGTTGCTGTCATCCTGGCTGCGTGGCCTAGAGCAGACTCCCATAATGTCATCCACTTTATCTGCTTATCCCTTAACACCTATGCAGAGGCTCTCAACCCAATTTCAACTACCTCCCTGTCTTTGTGTGCAATCACCTGTCAGTCTGAGCAAGCACAGAGCGCAGCTGCAAATTTCTTCCAACTAGGGAAGAATAAAAAGTTCTGAAAGTCATGAAAGTAGAATGAAAAACAGCGTATTATGAAAATGCCAATAAGGCAGCAGCAAAAGGATTAGCCAGGCTGGCCGCAGGCAGCAACGATGAAATGTGACACAATAAAATCTCAGTTATTGCACTAAAATCATTTTAGGATACTGAAGACTTAAATAAAGGAAAGCTCTGGATTACTTTGTTATTGAATGTTGATATACATATTTTTTTTCAGAAACACAAAGCGTGAAATACACAGTTACAAGGGCAGTTTGAGAAATAAAAATAAGTGAGGAATAGTCTGCAAGGGATTGTTTGGAAGGCTCTGGATAATTTTGTCCTAAACATTACCTGCAACACGTTTGGCCATGTTCATGTTTCTCAGTATAGCTTTTAGTTGTACGTTGCTAAAGGACTGATGCTGGTTCAAAAAGGCAAGGGAGCAGCAGGACAGCTCTTACTTGCTCTTTTGCCAGCAAGTTTCCACCCGCCTTGCCGAGTGCTTATTGCTCTCATCCCAAAGCCACTCCCCAGCACAAGGCAGCTTTGGCTCCTTGGCACAATGCAAACACTGATGCTGTTGCCCTGTCAATAAGAATATTAACTGGTATTAAAACTCTGACAAAAAGATGGACTCTCATGGGGATCCAGGGAAGGGTTTGTTTGTGTTTTTAATTTCACCGTATGGCCAGCTGCCACTGTTGTAGGCTGCTGAGGCTCTATTGCTGGCAGTTAATCAGGCAGCCAGCAGCTTGAATGTTTTAATGCTGGCTTGCAGCCAGTTGCCAATATTCTAGGCCTGTGCGGTCACCAGCTGTGACAGGAGCTGAAGCAGGACCTCTGCATCAAACTTACTTTCATGCTTCTACTACAAAATGAATGCAAAACCAGAGCAAGCACATGCAGCTGAGGAGGTGCACCATCCCGTCTGCGTGAGAAATCGGGTGTGCTTCTCCCAATGGCCTCGACACTGCAACTGCCAGGTTTACAGCTGAACATCGTGACCAGAGCAGAAAGGCCATCCTCCTTTGAGCATCTCAGTCAGGTAAAAGTTCTGCCCATCACCCGCCTAAATAAGTGATAACAAATAATTTCCCCTTCTTCATTGTCAGAGGGTCAGCAAACTTAGAGAAATCGCACTGCATTTGGAGATACTTTGCTTCTGAGCTGGTAAATTAGCATCAGCATGGGTCTGAAGGCTGATGGACCATTCTCCTCCAAACACTGGAAGACTTTCAGGCCAGCCCTACTCGCCACATGTCACAGTCCCCATTGTATGCCATCAGATCACCATCCCACATGAAAAAAAAAATCATTATACAGCATTTCCTATGTTCATATGGGAATTTGACACTTTTCCAGGCACATGTTGGTTCAGCCCTACAAAAAACCCTATGCTGTTCATCTGCAGAACAGTCACATAAAACTGATTTGCTGTTTCAGCTTGGGCGTATATGCCAACACGCACAGCTTTGCTGCAACAGCACTGTTGGTTAGCACCCATTTAATATATATCATTAATATCCCACAGGCCATCCAACATGTAGTTTGATCCTGCTCTCAGTTCTGTATGGTTTTGATGCGTTAAACGTGAACAGTGCTTTTCAAAGCTGTATTTTGAGCAATTCTTACGGTCTCATTTTCTCTGCTGCTGCATCAGTATGCTTTGAAAACTAATGAAAATCAAAGCATTGGCTTTACTGTCAGCAGCGTACACTTACATAGATGCTGTTGCCTGGAACTGTTCAGAAGAAAAACAATTGTTGGAAATACCTCCAATCCTGTTTTCTGCCAGCAGAGGGGCGGGCCAGCATTTTCTCTTGCTAGCAATGTAAGAAATCCCTGTTGTACTCTCTGGGGCTCATTATCCTTGCTGATAGCTTCCTGATCCCTTACAGTGCATCAAGAAGCTGTGGCAGGAGAGCAAGCACTCAGTTTCAGTGGCCTGGGTGTTATTGCTGCTGAGCCTTCCTGGGTCACCTGAAATCACTATCCCAGGCTACTTTATTCCTCTGAAAACAGAAAGCAGCCTGCATCCAGACTAGTCAATAGGGAGAGGCAGATTGCGTAGGTGTAACTTAGCATACCATCAGCTGGTTAGGATAGGAAAGGGATTATTTTTCTCCTCCTCTACAGCTGGGAGAAATCAAGAGCACATAGACCTGGCCTTGAAGCAGCACATCAACTAGCAAACTGAACAAAAAGCCCTTTCCAAAACTCTCTAGTTTGTCATGGTGTGGGTGGGAGGCTGGCATCTTCCATTTCTAAAAAGCTTCGAGTACCACCTTCAGAAAATGCAATCTGACCTCTTTTAAAGCTTCCAGGTTGTACCTTGGAAGCCCCATCAGCTCTTTTCCACAATCTAAACTAGCCTTGTCTCCAGAGCACTAAGAGGCAGTGACATTGCAAACTGTGCTGCAGCCCCATTGCAGAGCAAGGACTGGGGGACGTACACGAGTTGAACATCAAAGTCTTCAAATAACACTGCATGTTGTCACAGCCATTATGTGGTTTTAGTGTGGAAACTGAGACCAAAATCCCACTATATGTAACACTATCAACCACATTTTTACTGCAACATATCTCCAGATGTGCAGCCTGCACTTAAGAAAAGCGTTTAGACTCAATATTTTAGAAAACCCTTAAGTAAGTTTAAGCCATTGCACTTATTAAGCACTCAGCAACATGCAAATATTCTCCTGCTGTGTTCTCCATCCGTGCTTCCCCTTCTGCATCTGAGCAAAGCTAGAACACTACATATCCCTCCAAAACAGCTGAAAACATCCAAACCCAGGATTACACAGGTCCACAGAAAATTACTGCAAGCCAGGCCAACAAGAACCGGGGGAAAAATTAGATCTCAAATACCCACAGCAATTCAAGCAGCAATTAGTTTGAATAATTTCAAGGGCAGGTCTAAAACACACATACCAGCACAAATATTTTGGTGATCTCAGTCAAGAGACTCCTCCTCTCCCTCTTCAGGGCTGTAAACAAAGTTAGGTCACAGGAGAAACATCTTGAACTCAAGTACCCTACCAGGAGAACACGCTCTTCCTTGTTGTTTTAACTATTAAAACTTTAAAAAGCAGAAGTATTTAAAAACAAAATTGGGATAAAACCAGGATGTTTTGCAAGAGATTTTTTTTAAATCCAGCTACAAAGAGCTTAGTGTGTAGGTTGTTCAGCTCATAGGGCCACATTGGTAGGGCAGTGTTTCAGAGAACGATAAAATCTTTTGAGATGGAAGGGACCCTTAAAGGCTATCTAGTCCAACACTCCTGCACCAAGCAGGGACACCCACAGCTCCATCAGGTGCTCAGAGCCCCATCCAGCCTGACATAAATGTCTCCAAGGATGGGGCATCCACCACATCTCTGGACAACCTGTGCCAGTGCCTCACCACCCTTACTGGAAAAAGCATCCTCACTTCCAACCTAAATCCTCCCTTCTTTTTGTTTGAAACCATTTCCCTTTGTCCTGTCACAGCAGACCCTGCTGAAGAGTCTGTCCCTTTCCTTCTTACAGCCCCCTTTAGATTTTGAAAGGCCACTCCCAGGTCTCCCCAGAGACCTTCTCTAGGCTGCACAGCCCCAACTCTCACAGCCTGTCCTTGTAGGGGCAGTGTTCCACCTGAACTCTCTGTGAAAGCTTACAGAGCAACTTATGGAGTAACTGTGGGGACAAAGTGGCACATGGTGGTACTGCCTGCAGCACCCAGCACCAGTGGCTGTGCAAGAATTTGGTAGAAGAACTATAATTTCACCTCTGCATCAGAAATTATGTGTATTTCACACAGATGTCATAGGGTACAATAGATGCTGTGAAGAGTACTCATATATTAAGTAATTTATAGCATAATAATTAACAGTTAATCACTTACAAGTTAAGATGCTCCGGGAACAGTCCCAACTCACAGTGTGCACTGCCTCCTTCCAGGAAAACTCACTGTTTAGACAGCACTCCTCACCATCACAAAGCAAGCTGCTCTACTGCGTCCCAGCAGATCCTGTGCTTGCACACACACCTGCAGGTAATAACCAGGTACGTGGCAGCAGTGCTAATGAAGAAATCAAACTCTCATGTGCTGTATTGTGATAGCTACAGAGTGAGGTGGGGAGCATCTCTTGCTGATGAAGACACAGAAGAAGGTGAACAGGTTTTTAGATATATAACAGAAAGGCACCTTTTTACAGCTGAGCAGGCTTTATTACTCGACGCTGCCTAGTTAATTTAAGCTGCTGCAGACATATATGTGTCCAGCACATCCACCACACACTGTGGCATGATGATTCTCAGCTGCATGTTGCAGCCTTCCTCCTTCATCAGCACCTATCAACCAACCCACACCCCCATGGGTTTGAAAGCTCAGCTCCAAATCTGCTTCAGATGCAAAGCATCTGATGTTCCTGCAGATGCAGCAACATCCTCCCTCCATTTTTTGGTAATTTGGCCACCTTCCTGCTTCCTCTAGGTGCCAGTGTTGACCCCACCAGCCACCTGTGGTTTGCTCTGTTATGTAAAGAAACCTCTTTCCAATTCCTGAGATCTGTGGCCTGAAGCAGGAAGCCCTCTATGTCTGCTGTCCATGCTAAGAACCATTGGGGCACACAACTTGCTCTCAGCTACATCTGCTGCCACAGAGCTCCACCGCCCCATTACACACGATTGAAAAAGAGCATTTCTGTTATGAGTTTAAGGTTTGCTTTTTCAGATTACTTTTCATCCCCTCATTCCAGCAGCATGAGAGAAGCCAGTTTGATGCATATTATCACTCCCACAGCCTGTTGTTTCTTTCCTCTTTAAGTCCTGCCAATCCTAAAGCTTTTCATCCAGGAGCCTCCCCAAACCTTTCCATCACCCTCCCAGTCCCACAGTGGGCTGCATTTTTGAAAAACAGCAATATTGACTTTTCTCTTGGGTTTCACCCTTTGTTTTTGTTTCTGCCTTTTACAGTGCAAGCAGAGGCGGTGCACTGGAAGCCTGTGGTGTTGGGGGCTGGAACCTTTTCACGTGCAGCTCAGTCTGTACAACCAAGCAACAGCACATTGCATTGCTTCTTGTTATTTTTCTCACTTTCACTGAGGTGCCAGTCGTTGCCATCCCAGAGCCAAGCAGATCTCTTTTTGCTGGCTTTTCTGGTCAGGAAGATGATGGGGGATATGGTGAAGGATGCCCCATCAGGAAGTGCCTCCATGTCTTCTCCCCCAGCCCTGCAATTCAGATCTGAGCTCTACAGCCAGATGAGGCCTTCCCCTACCTGCTTCAAAGCTTAACGCGTTTGGGAAGAACAAGTTCAACCAGGGCTCAGTGACTCTCTTTAATGAAAAAAATCAGCTGACATTCCATCCCACAGGACATCTCCCTGCTTCCAAGTTAATCACAGGCTCTCCCAAACCTCTGCACACTCTGCAATAGATCACCGATAATGCATGAGGGAAATGGCTCCTACTGCAAAAAAAATCGTGCCTCACAGCCCATAAATCCACTGAGCGTGTCATTTTACATGGCCCAGGGCTGTGAGCTAGCCCAGTGCTGCACAGAGAAATGACAAATCCATTTTGGATGGCAGAAGCAGAATAGCTTCCAGTCAATCCCAGCCTGCAATGCAAGAATTCAGATTTACAGACCCAGCAGATTTACTTTTTGCCTCGTTTTATTGTCTATTAATTCACTCCACTGCAGATGAGGAAGATTTTGGCAGAGCAGGCACCTTCTGCAGCACGCAGACATCTATCCTCATGCCTTCATTCTTGCCCCTGTCCCTGGGTTCATGCTGCCCCGCTGTGAGCTTAGGGGAAAGCACCAGCTCTGCCCACAGGTTTATGATCACTGTGGTGCAACGCAGTATCACAAAGGACATACATCCCAGCTGGAGCATGGCTGAGACACTAAGAGCACGATGATAATTTCATGTAACTGCCAGGAGTCCCAGCTGCACTCTGCAGTAACATAACTCTTTGCAATCTGCTTATTAACCGTGCAGCTACCACAGACAGGGCTGGGAATAGCACAGCCTAGATCAGATTTTTCTTTGAACAATTCACATTCACTGTATCACAGATACATGCAACAACAAAAGAGAAAAGTGGGGGGCACGTCCTCCCCTTGAGCAAGAATGCCAAGGAACATGACCAGAAACCATCTCGAGCCAGACAAAACAGTGAGACCACGTACAAGGAAGTTTTCTCCCTGGGCTCCCCCACAACGCAGATGGAGGAGCACAGGCACCTGCACACTCAACCTGAAGGGTGCTGTAGCAGAGCTGAGAGGGGAAGAGAAGATTCTCTGCTAAATCATGCCTGGGCCCTGGTTTGGTACAGGATGAGTTCCAAGGAGAGGGGCTCAATGCAAGGCCACAGGATGCAGAGAGGGCAGGAAAGACTGATCTGCATCTTTCCCAGCTTTTACTGCCCTATTTCTCACGAGGCTGAGAAAGTTCATCTCCCAACAGCAAGTGCAACATTAATTTTGTCCCTGCTGCGTTCTTCAACCTCAGCAGGGAACACAAGCACATACTGTGCAAATACAGACACGTTTGATGGTTTCCTTCTTTGTGATGGAAAATTACATACACTTATCTGCTTCCCAGGGAGATGCTAGCATTCAATTCTCTGGTATTCACAACATACTTAGCTTTCACTGAGTGTTTTCTACACGTGGTTTGCTGATTGCCCATATGTACTGCAAAGGAAGCAACAAGCAAAACATCTTTGAGAGCCCCTTGTGTCTCTGCCTGTTGTTAACCAAACCCAGACAGTGCCAATGAGTACTAAAAATCAGCAGGGCTGAGGACTTCATTCCACAGGCAGGGGTCCCACCAGCACCCCAGCTTTTGGACGAGACTGTGATTGGAGCACACACCCTTCAGCCTCCATATCCACAGAACATCTCAGAGAAAGTGGGTCAACGCATACAAAGAGATTGTCCAGAGGCTGCACCGAGGACCCCTGCAACTGTGTCCCACATCTGGCAGCCCCAGCTCTGGGCCAGCTCAGCTGGTCAGAGGATCCTGCGCTAGATTTTCAGTAGCCAACAGTGCCCTCCAGTGGGACATTTGCCTCCATGCCACTTACACACTTCCCAAAAGGAAAAAAAAAAAGGTTATTAAAATTACTCTCTAAAAGCCCTGGCAAGGAAAGAGGAGGAAGTTACAAGCCCAGGATACAACTGCACCATACTGCCAGCCAGCAGGATAGAGTGATGGTTGATGCTCTTTGCAGCTGGCATCTCAGCAATCAGGATTCACATAAGCATTATAAAGTGCTGTGTCCATTCCCCAGGAAGGCCAGTAGCATCTCCAGGACCTCAAAGTCAGGGCCTGGTGTGTTCCTCAAGCAGGCTGCAAGAGGCTGAGGGCTCTAATATGGCAGCCTTGCCCTGGCTCCCATAGGGCTCTGCATGATGGGCAGAAGAAAGCAGTGTACCTGAGCACAGGTGCAAGGCTAATCTTTCATTTCCCAAATTAAGCACTGAAACATTTATTTTCTTTTTTTAAAAAAAAAAAAAGAAGAAGAAAAAGAACAAATTATTTAATTATTACACGCTAACAACTCTGCACAAATCTCAATTAGGGTAAGGGGGAGAGAACACAGAGAACATTTGCTTCCAAAGGGGAACAAGCATTTAAAAAAAACAGTAAGTGACAAAAAAATGAGAAAGGCTGGGGGAGAGTGGTGGGCCATAAAACACACGAGTAGATCCTGCACAGCCAGCACTGACTGCACAGGTAATGAGGGCCACCCTAGAGTGGGGGTGACTGCTCCAGGAAGACTCTGTAGGTCTGGCCAGAGCGTGCCCGAGCCCCCCACAGCCACTCAGGGGGCCTTGCCCTCAGCTTCAGCTGGAAGGGGTCGAGGCGCAGGCAGTCCCCCAGGTCCCGCAGTTCTATCACTGGTGGCTCCTCCACAGCCTGCTCCGGTGGCTCCTCAGGCCCCAGGGCCCTGCCCGGATGCCGTCTCCGCCATTTTGCCCAGCACAGGGCTCCAGCAGCCACCAGCAGCGCCAGGCTGCCTGTGATGGCTGCCCCCACCAGGATGTCAGCGTGGCGGAGCAGGAAGCTCAACCCTGTCAGAAGAGCCAAGGCCTGAGTTGGGGTTGGCAGAGCACCCCTCCCAAACCACCATCCCAAATAAATGTTTAAACCAAGGGCCAGCCACAGGAGATGGGGGCTCCCCAGTAGAGCCATTGCTGAACTTGCATGGAGGCTTAGTAACCTGCTGCCATTCCCTCCCCTCCAGGCACACAGGGACCCCAAAGATAAATATGCATTTAAAAAGCATTAACATAATGATGTACCTAACCAGTCTGGATAGGCTTTGGTGGTGCAACATGTCAATGAATTTGGAGCTGAGAGAACAAATGAGAAATGCAATTAAACTGCAAGCTCACATTCAGCTTTCAGGAGCTTGTGGGAGGGGATGTGCTTAATTACACTAAACAACCAGCAGTATTTTAGCCTGATGCAGGTCACCGATACAGGTCACCCTTTGGATGCCCATTTAGTCTCACCTCTGAAAGTAGATGCCCTCTAGAACCTGCACAGGACAAGGAAAAGACTATTTGTCCTCCCACTACAAGGCTCACTTCCTGACCTAGATACTTTGGAAGGGACCACGTTGGCCTCCAACCCGCACACATCTGAGCACAAACCCTGAAAAAATCACCTGAAGCCAGAGCATGAAGTGCTTTTTGTTTGTTTTTCCCCTCTGCAAGAACAGCTATCTGGAAGTTGTCTTGCAAAGACACAGATCTTCCCCCTTCCTAAAGCCATGGTGCCAGTTGAAGAGCCACTTTTAAGCACAAGATGTAATGCGCAATAGCAAAGACCTGGCTGTTTGGATTTCAGTTAAAGCTGCACACGGCAAGAACAGCTAAATTGAAGCACTCTGATGAGCCACTGGCTGCTGAGGCTGCTGCACAAGAGATTCACAAATGCAATGTTTGTACTAACTGTATACATGATCATATACCCTCCTCAGTACCATCACCATGAGACATGCAGAAGTATGGGAACATTACTGTGTCATCTACCTGACTGGGGAGTACGGATGCAAAGGGTGCCAGACTTGGTGGGAGAATGATCCTCGTAGCCCTTCTTGCAGCGGCACAGGTAGGTGCCCACACCATTGAAGCATTCTGCCTCCTCCCCGCACAGGCTGACTCCCGAGTTGCACTCATTCACATCTGATGGGAAACAGGTGCCAAGTCACATCAGCTTCAGCATGAAAGGGCCCTGCTGCCAGCCCAGAGCACCTACCTTCTACCAGCAGTGAGATGAGTTGCAGCTTTCCCGCTCCCACTGAAGCACTGAGCAGCTCTCCCAGCTGGGAGTGCAGCAGCAGGGACATATTTCTCTCCTCTGGCTTCAGGTGTAGCCAGAAGGTGAGCAGCAGGCTGCCATTGCTTGTCCTGTGGCAGGAAGAGCCCAGGGTGAGGCAGGAGGAAGGCACTATGGCCAAGCACTGCTGCAACAGCCCCTTCCACTCATTAGCAGATGGTCACAGTGCTGCAGGCTCTTGCAAAGAGAATTTGTGACGAGACAGCTTTACTGGAGGAGAAAGAAACCAATATCCAAGGAGCACCACAGGTAATAAAGATGCCTATCGAGAAGGTGGCATACCAACAACCATACCTTTTGGCTTCCTTTAACTTTATTTCACTGACTCTGTTGGCAGAGAGTTTCAGGTTCTGCTGGATCTGCAAGGCAAGTGACCAGTGTTGATTTGATATTTGGTGGGCACAGATATGGCAGCAAACCACTACTTTTCTCCCTCCTGTCCTGCTCTTCTCTTTCACAAAGCACTCAGGACATGTTAGATGTCCCATAACCCTGTGCTGGGTGCCTTTTCTCTAGGACACTGCTAATGCCTCCTATCTGCTGAACTTTAGCTCAGCTCCCACAAACAGACAAGGTAATTTAGGAAAAGCAACAGAAACCCCAGGATAAGCATTTAGATGAGAAAGAGTGGATGGGCTGTGTGCCATCCAGGGTGTGAGTGGCAGCTTTATGGAGCAGGCAGCAGGGTGAGCTCTACACCCACTGTAGGCTGCATCCCAGAAAGCAAGACTTGAGAGCACACAAATCTAACCCCACCTAGACTTGTGTTCAACCCACCCTGTTTCTAGAGGCAAGTTACAACCTTCAGCAGGTCACATCTGTTTCTACAGTGCCTTTCTGCACCTAAACACCATCACTGTGTACAGGCACCCTGAATGTCATTGGCATTAGGCCTTGGATTTTGACAAGCACAAGCAACTCAAATGCTGGCTCATCATGTGACATTAACAGAAAATCCTTGGGACGAAGAGCACGACGTGATCTCTAGCAGCTGAGTTTTTGGGATACAGCATTTGTTTTTCCTTCCCATGCTTACATGGCTTCTTATAGAATCCAGGAGATCCCTTCTGAGCTCACTGCCACCAGGAGTGATCCAGTCCTTGTGCTTGATTTCAGTCATTACTTCAAATAGCACATCTACAAAAAAAAAAGAAAAAGAAAAAGAAAAAGAAAAAGAAAAAGAAAAAGAAAAA
>NW_024884142.1:94870661-94990264 GCF_019232065.1 Centrocercus urophasianus | reverse complement strand
AGAAAAAGAAAAAGAAAAAGAAAAAGAAAAAGAAAAAGAAAAAGAAAGCTCTGAGCAAGAGTAAGTCCACAAACAGGCTTAAGTGAGCTAGCCCAGGATGTGAGCATTTTCAGGCATCGTGCATCAGGCAGAACAAGTTGTTGACAGAAGCAGAGAAATCTCAGCTAACGCTCAGTGTTGAATCCTGGAATTGATCTCTGAATAGAGTACACAAAGCATTAACGTACATTCAATTGTACTCAAACTTCCTCAGCAATTATCTTCCTAAAAGGTACCATCATAATTTGTGATATCCTAGAAGCGCTCATCTCTTACCCATCTCTATTTGGAATCAGCACAAACAGCTGGCTAAATCTAGGCTGACATACTCTTACTGAGATCTGTTGTTTAAAGGCTATTCATCCATCAATCTCTCCTCTGTTCAAAGATCAGTCCCCTTCTGTATTGATTCCTTTTTGAAAGCTGTTGCTGTGGTTTGCTCTACCATACAAACCCCACTCTGCTTAATTGCTGATGCTCTCATAAGCAGGTTTTTCTTCTTAGTCTGAAAAGGAAAGCTGAGGAACCAGACAGTCCTGACACACTGTGTGCATGTATTTAAGTAAGGATAGAACTTCTTCACAAAAACAGTATTCAACAACCATCAGCAATAGTAGAGCTCCAGCATCCCTTGCATCTTTTATGCCAGATTCAGCATATGAACTCAGGTTTCTCCAGCGTAAGTGCAAAGTACCTTCCAAATGATCACCACTAAGGAGTGCACTCCACCCTCTTGTAAAGTTGATGGGCAAAGGATGGCCATGTACAGCACCAGCCAGCACACCAAGGTTAGGGCTGTGCTTTAAGACATACTCAAGTCTTTGCATTGCTTACCTCCAGGCTGGTGCAGGGACTGCAGTGCTGTACCGTTCTCCAGAGATGCCAGAACTGAAGCCAGATCTGTAAGAGCAATGAAAAGGAGACAGACTGCTGATCTCTGCCTCCTGACAAGGGGCAAAACACACATTAGGTGTGTCAGTTCACAAGAAGAGTATCAGCAATGTTTCACACCAAGACGGGCATAAACAGCATGATTCTGATGTAAGTTGTGGAGGAAAGGCTGCTCCTCCACAGGTAACTCAGAGCCCTAGGATTAGGAGCCAGTCTCTCCCTGTTAAGAGGAGCATTGTCTCATAGATACACATGAAATAACGTGTAACCCTGTGCCCCCCCCACCTCCAACATCTTGGATATAGTAGGAACTGGGTACCAACTGAAGGAAACAGCAGTACCTTCAAACAAGAACTCTACAGAGTGCTGCTTCTCTAGAAATGGATATTGAACAGCACTGAGCATCAGTTCAGCTTCAGATAACCCAGAAGACAACTTACCAAAGAGATCTTCGTGTCCTTCTCCTGCTGACAGCACATCTCCAGCAGGCACAGCTTTGTCACCCTGGGGCATCGCCTCTGAGGCAGGGACATCAGTTGAGTAGGGCGAGGCTGTGCTGACTGGAGCAGGCACCAGCTCTACATCTCCCTCCGCAACCTCCAAGGCAGGCAGCTCAGCTTCAGGCCCAGCACCTCCTCCTGATGGAACCTCCAACACATCCTCAGTGGGTTCCCTCCCCTTAGTGCCACCATATGTAAGGCTTCTTTCCATCTCTGTTTCACTCTGCAGCTCACTGTGCTCACTCAGGTCAGCACCAAGCCAAGCATCTTCCACAAGATCAGGGGGATGTTGGCCCTTGTCCTCTGAGCTTGCCACCTCAGCCTGGATCTTGCCTGCAGCAGGAGGAGTGGATGGACTGAGGGAGACTCTCAGCATGGGCAGCAAACCTTGTGTTATCCCTGTCCTCTGGCTCAATCCCTTAGAGGTTTCCTGGAGGGGCTCTTGGGGAGCTACAGCACCACCTGAAGAACTCACAGCTTCATAGTCTCCAAATACATAATACTGTCCTTGGAAGTGTTTGTATTTGCTGCTTAGGGGGCCACTTCTTGACAACAATAACACGTGGACTGCAGTAGCTTGTGAAGCAAAGATCAGAGTACCTCGGCTGTGACAGGCGTACACGATCTTAGTTTCCACACGTGAGAGGACCCCTTGGAAAATGATCTTGTCCTGGTTCTTCCCACAGCTGTCATTGCTCTGGAACCCCTGAACGTAGATGACAATGTGCTTTTGGGGCCCTGCCCAGATGGTCCAATTGCACCAGACGTTGGCTTGGATGTCACCATACAGTGGGAGGTTGAACACCCCAAACCCATCCTGAAAGATGACGTGGCAGCTCCTAACAGGGAAGTACTCCATCACCCAGGGCAGTCCCAGCTCTGGAAGATCACAAACAGAAAGGAAACACAATCAGTGATCAGTGTATACCCCAGGATACAGATACCCTGTTCCAAATCCTCTACTGCTGCAGAGTCCCTGGGGTTTCAACCCCCAGAGTCAACCCTCTGCTCTGGGATTGAAGCTAAGCCCAGGAACCCAGCTACTCTGCCAGCTTCTGGGGGCTGGAACTGTGAGCTTTTACTCCCAGAAGAGGTTTAGCCAAGACCATCACATTTTTGGATGTCCACCTCCCCTCCAGCAGCCAGGCCCACACTTGCCAGGCTGGGACTGTTGGTGGGACATCAGTTAGCTCTAGCTTCAGAAGTTGGCTCACACCAAAATAAGAAATATTTTGAGACCTACCAGTGTGCTTCTGTGGCTGTCCTCCTAGCATCTCCGTACGTCTGGATGCAGGACCTTTGGCAGCCTCCCGCAATTTCTGGCCTCTTGGCACTGTTTGCCCCCACTGGACTGCCGGAGGATCAGAATGGGCGGCGTGCAAGGAGGAATTTCTCTGCTCTCCCACATCCACCTGGTGACTTTCAATGGTTTTCTGCATTTTAACTGCCACATGGAGCAAGGCAGAAATCACTTTGCCACTAGTGGCCATGTCTAATTGCTGCGGAGCTGGTGTCACCCCGTGACTCAGGGTGTCCCTGGCCTGAGGAGGTCCCACACGAGGCCTTGGGATGGAGGCTGGAGAGAGACCATTCAGAGGAGCTGGGGTTTCTCGTTGCTGGCCACCCTCTTCCAGCACACCCTCTCTCACCCAAGGGCCAAGGTAGCCAGGGGACACATCTACACCCATTTCATGGGCTGCCAGTGGATGGTGAGAAGGCAATGGTGAGGCCATCTCCTGCCCTCCTAGTGAGATGCCTGCCCTTCTCCTAAGGCTGACAGGATCCGAACCTAAAGCTTCCAGTGGGGAGGGGACAGCCCTGGACATGGGCTGTTCTCCTGAGGGAAGAAGTCCTTCAAGGGCAATGTTGGCAGAGCCAAAGCCCATAGGAACGAGATCAGAATAAGAGAACACTGGTGCAGGGATTATTTCCAACCTACTTATGGAAGCAAGCTCTGGACCTGTTGGCCCAGGGGATGCCACCAGCCAAGTCTGTGAAGCAGTGTCACCCTGGTAGCAGCAGCTTTGTGTGTCCCATGAGGATGCAGGAGTTTCCTCAGCAGCCAGACAGCTGCATGCTTGGGTGCTTGCAGGGAGGCTCCCAGGGTGCACAGGAACTGCCTGCAGGACAGGATGGCTCTGGTCACATGAATGAGGATGCGCCAGGAGAATGTCCCATGGTGATGTGGGACACGGCACCACTTTCTCCTCAACACCACCCCTGGAACTCTCCAGGGGGAAGATATCCATGAATTCCATATGCTGGAGGTCGGTTGTTCCCAGCCTGGGCTGAGTCACAGGCAAAGCCCCAAAACTGCTTTGCTCTCTCTCAGGCAGCAGCTGCAAGTGTTCCCCACTCACCACATCATAGGGGCTGCTCAGGCTGGGCATCAGACCCCCTGCAAGGCCAACAGCACCGCTGCCTGCTGCTCCGTCAGCTGGGATGCTCAGCTGGGCATGGCTTCTGTCCTTCCTTAAACCCAGCCCCTGGGACACGGTGGTACCAATACACCCAATGGTACCAATGCTTCTGCCAGGAGAGGAGGCCTGTAAATCAGCATCCAAGTCCATGTGAATTGTGCATGTTGGTTTAATGGTAAACTGGAGGTCTCTTAAATCTTCCAGCCTCAGAGTGGGGTGCAGTACAGACTGTCTACTCTCCCAGCTCACGCCTTTAGGCTGCAGCAAAGGCTCCACCACTTGCAAGGCTCCAAACAAAGGTGTTTCCAAAGGCACGCTTGAAAACTCACACGTATAACCTGAACTTGGGACAACACATCTGTTGGCAGTACAGCTCAACCACTGGGCAGCCCCAGCTATGACTTCCTCTTCCTGGCAGAGCCTTGGCCTCATCTGTGGATCAGAGCCCTGCACACAGGCAGCTGGCATGCCCAGCAGCTGTGTACTTGCACCTTGGTATGGGGCAAGCTTTACTGGACTTCCTGTCAGCATCATGGTTGCGGAGCCTCCAAGGTGGTCTGTCCATCCAGGCTGGAAAACACTGTCTTGCTTAGATGGCTTTGGAGTGAGAGTTTCAGGAATCAAAGCACCTTTAGAGGGAGATTTGTGTTCCTGATGCTGGAAGATGTAATACTTGCCTTTAAATTGGGTGTCTCTGCAATTTGGCAAGTACCTCTTCAGCAACACAACATGCACAGCCTGAGCAAAGGTGGCAAAAACATGCATCTCCTTCATCCAGCAAGCATAAACTACATCATTTTCCACCAGCGAAGAAACTCCTTCAAAGAGGATTTTGTCTTTATTTCTGTTACAATCCTCCTGTGTGATAAAGCCTTGAATATAAATTATTATATGCTTCCTGGAGCCTGCCCAGATTGTCCAGTTACACCACAAGTTGAACGGTGAATCACTGCGATACTCTGGAGGAGAAAATTCCCCATATGTGCCCCGCAAGACTCTGTGGCAGCTTCTCGTGGGCACATATGCTAATATCCAAGGAAATGCTGACCCTGGAAGACAACAGACAACCTCAAGTTTTCCTTCTTCCCCACCTGCCAGCTGGGAATAGTCCTTCCCTCCAGAAATTGCCTTCAAGCTCTCCTATCCCCCATTTGCATGAGCCACCATCAGCAGAACATGCTGTGCCTGCCTCAGGCCCTGCGGTCAGGGGAAGGAGGTCAAAGGGTACAAGCACACCAGCTCAGGATGCTCCCAGATCTGCCATCTCTCCAACAAGGACTGTTTCCACACATACCTGCTGACAACACACTCCAAACCTCCTCCCACCATCTCTCCCCACCAGCGTGTACAGCTCCACAGGACCTTGGTGCAGCTGGAAAAGCCCTGGCACCACATTACATGCTGCTGACTGCAGGCAGGGCAGTAATGGCCCAGCAATACAAGAACCAGAAAGCAGCTGGCAATTGCTCTCCTGAAACATCCCATGGAAACTGCTCCACACACTCTCAGAACCCACAGTGTGGAGCACAAGAGCAGCAGGAGCTGGGGATGGATGATCACACACTTGCATAGATGGCCTGAAAGCTTCACATCCCCTTCTTGCTTCAAGGCTTCAGCCAAGCAAGAAGCCTCTCAGCAGGGTAAGAAACATCAGAACTCCACTGTGGTTTAGTTAGGAAATAAACAACATTCCCCAGAAATGCTACCTTCAAGCTAGAAGACCCACAGCCAGCAGGGAGTTTGCCCTCCAGGAAGGCCACTGTGGTTTGCATTGTGCTTTAATTGCTGCCTAAAAACAGCTTGCTGCAGCCAAATCTCCTGCCTCAGTGCCCTCCCATCACAATGCTCTACACCCCTTCCTCCATCCCACAGCCAGGTGACTACTCCAGGCTTCCCACACCAGAGATTGACATGCCCAGCAAAACTGAAAATGGAAAGAGAGGAGTGGCACAGACAGAGAAACATCAGTGTGAGAATTAAGTCTTACCTGCTTTAGCATCCCGATGTTCTGAGTAGGACTTGCATGCCTATAAAGAAAACAGCCTCATTGCAGACCTGAGCATCAGCATCTGCACTAGAACAGCCAGAGACCAAGGAACACTGACACCACTTCCTTCATCACCTTGTTTTTCCTAGCAGCACTCCCCACCTCCAACAGCAGCAGCATCACCCAACTAATACTGTAAGGGCCACAGCTGATGCACTACCACTCCCAGAGTGGCCAGAGTACCCTCCCCTCACTTACCCCCACAGCTCTACAGTCAGGATGCAACAGCCCTGATGCAGGTCCCCACACCAAGGACACCGGGAGCAGGAACACCAGAAGGGCCAAAAGCTTCATAGTAGAGTCTCACAACATTAAAACCAGACCTAAATGCCTCCTAAAGTACCACTTCCTCCCTTAAGGAACCCAGCAAGCTTCCCCCAGGTAGAGTACTTACTCCACCCTCTTGCCAATATATGCACCCATACATTGCCCAGGTACCCCTGATAACAATTAGTTTGTCATGAATGAGAACCAGCTGTGTTCATTAACCTCACAGCATCCTTCCTGCCCTCCCTGTTTTGGTGAGCAGACTCCATCTATCCAAACAAACAAACAAAAAACCATGTCATGCTGGGAACTGGAATTAAAGCATTGCTGATGTTGATGGTGTGATCTTGAAGCAGAGCCCAGCTTGCTTTTTCTCCCCACTTTCCATAAAACAATAAAAAAAAATTCGAATTACTGGGGGAGAGCACCCTGGTGTACAGTCGAGTGTTTCCATTTCATTTGAACCAGCTTTGACTGGATGCTGTGATTCCCCCAGATTCCCCAAGTGAAAGCAGGGCTCCTCTCCCTGCCTACACACTGCAAGGCATCAAGCAGCCAGCCCAGGTGATGGTGTGCAAATTACCAGATGCCAGCAGCTCTTCCAGCAGCAGTAGCCTAGCTTGTCATTAGGGGCGACACAGAGAAGGCAATTAGGCTGCTTGATGTATGGCTTTGACAACATACCCTTTAGCACGTCAATCATAATTCAGTATAAATAATAATAATAGTAAATCCTTTCTTCTATGTTGTCACAGCTTGACAGGCTGTCAGATGTTCACTGACAAATACATTCTTTTTTTTTCTTTTTTTTTTTAAGCTTTTCTGCCCATCGCCACCCAGGGCTCAGTCCTACAGCAGCTGTGGGCTCACCAGACCCTGACATAAAGCCACGAGGATTTAACCTGGTTTGAGGAGCCCTGGAGGAGATGAACAGCATGGTAAGGCCCTGTATGTTGTTGATGTTCTGCTACATAGATATATGAGGAACTCTGACATGCTGGGTGTTGGTTTCTTTGCCTGCTAGCTGTTTCTATATGAGTATCTTCATTCAAATCTACTTGCATCTACACTCCTGCAATGTATAAAGCAGCATAACTTTGCTGAGCTCTGGGTAAGTAAATTAATTCGACCTCCCCCTACTGACTGTATTGGTGCATGAAGAGAGAGGAAAAGCCAAGCTTAGCAAAAATTCTTCATTCTCTTCCAAGCAAATAAAACACATACGTGGGGAGCAGTGCAGTGATGTTGAGAGATAGTAATATAGTATAGATGTCTGTGCCTATGTCCTGTTTTCTAGGGAACCTGCTTTATCTGGGGGTTGGATTAGGTGACTTTTAGAGGCCCCTTCCCAACCCTTTGACCCTGTGATTCTTCAAAACAGAATAAAGATTCCCAGTGGTGACTGTAAATCACATCGGGTGCACTGGGAGTGCCCGGCCCTACACACAGCCAGATCAGCACTGGCTCTATGGCTGGCAGAACACTGCCATGGTTCCATGGTGATTTGTGTAGGACTGGGCTGGTGCCATCTGGGAGCTCCTGGGGGCTTTGTAAGTGGTTTCCCCAAAATGGCATCCCTGTCCCCATTACAGCAGCTGGGGTCTGCTCCCACACTGCCTCCTGCAGGGAAAATGGTGCCTGCGTTGCCCTGTGGTCTGGGAAAAACAGAGATGACAAAAAAGACAAAGATGAAGGTAAAAATGAAAAGAAGGAAGAAGGAAAGAAGAGGAAAGAGAGGAAATGCAAAAGGAGGAAGAGATAAGAGGTTAAAAATGGGGTGGGGGGGAAGGGAGAGGAGGAAGGACAAATAGAAGAAGGAAAAGGAAAAGGAGAAGGAAAAGAACAGGGACAAGGAAAAAAAAGGGGAGAAGGAAGAAGAAAAGAAGGGGGAAGAAGGAGGAAGAGGAGCACTGCACTGCTGTGCCTGTGCCAGGCAGTGTTGCTCAACGTGCCCAGCTCCGCTCCCATTTGATGATGAAGCACTCCAGTCCCTGCAGCACTCAGCAGTGCCCAAGCAAACCCCAGTAACAAACACCCTCGGAAATCCGGCACCACCGCATCCTTACCCTTTTGTGTCTCAGAGGTGTTTTCCCATCCATACCCCACCCGGGCCTGGGATTTCCCACAGATAGAAATACGTATTTGCATAAATATTTTTTTCAACACATTATTCCCCGTCACTACTGTGGCAAAAAAAAAAAAAAAAAAAAAAAAAAACGAGCAGAATTTGGGGGATTGATGAAGTAGCACAGTGTCTGTCCCTTACCACCTCCCTTGGGGGACCTGCCCAGGATCCCCAACCATGTCAGCCCAAGGGGTGGCAGCTCCCTTCACCCCTCTCCTCTCTACCCCTATTTTGGCTAAGAAACAAACAGCAATGACTGTCTGAAACAGGGAAGAAATCCAGAAGGTGACGCAGGTGGCTCGAGAGCTGCATCATCCCCCTGTTTTGGCAAGAGAGTGCTAATTGCACCATGCGGGAGCAGCGTGCCTGTGGTTGTTTTTCTGTTGGTAATTGCTCACGCGGCCACATCCTCCCCAGGCACAGGGCTCCTTCTGGGCAAAAGCAGAAACACTGCAGAAGATGCTGACCAGAGTCCCATTTCCTCTCCTGCAGCTACGTTCCAAGAGCTGGTAATGAGAATAAGTACTTTCCGCTCCTCTGTGGGCATGGGTAGGTTGCAGGGAAGATGCAGCCTCACATCTGTGTTGGCAACCCAGGAAAAAAAAAAAAAAAACAGGCCACAGGGGCTTTCCCAGCACAGTAGAAAAAGTTAGCTGCATTGCTTCTTCTGCCCTAAATCAGCCCAGTCTGGATCTAGAAAAGAAAATGTTTTCCCAGGCCATTCTCATACTTCTCTTCTGTCACTGCTTTCCAAATCCAAAAGAAGGGTTGGCCACTTCTCCCAGGTAACAGTGACAGGACGAGAGGGAAAGGCCTCAAGTTGCACCAGGGAAGGTTCAGGTTGGGTGTTAGGAAACATTTCATCTCAGAAAGAGTGGTGAGGCAGTGGCACAGCTGCCCAGGGAGGTGATGGAGTCACAGACACCAGGCCCTGCGCAGCTGCTTGCTCCAGCTTCCAGGTGCGGGAGGATGCAGGCGGACGTTGGTGGTGCTTGAAAAAAAATGATGCTGCAAAGAAATGGGTGAACCAAGGGCAACATTGCAGCCAGGAAGTGGTTTGAGAAATGGCAAAAAAGTGAAGATCGAGAACATGTCACCCCTTTCACCTTCAGTGGCTCTCATTGGGTAATTTTGGGAAAATCATGAATCACAGTACAGAGATACTGTTTCCTGGCTTGTATGGGGTTTTGGCAACGAGGAGCAGGGAAGGGAAGAGAAATTCAAAGAGCCATTAAGCCAACAGAACACATAACCCAGCTCTGGGAGACCGCAGGGAGTGCTGCACCTTCTGCGTATACCTGCACAGCTCCTGAAAGAAAACTGCAAGCAGCTCCCGCTCCTCCAACAGCACAGCAGCTCTTAACTGAACCTGAGCATCCTCAAACAGGCTGCACTGGATGGCAGAGGGGAATTTCCCTCCCTTCGGTCTGAATGCTCTTTTACCTCTGCTAACAGCTTCACCGTGTAGCAGTGTGGGGTTGGTGCTGTCTGGACCAAAACCAGCACGTGGGAAGGGAGCATATGGTGCTGACTCGAGTTATGGCAAATAGTCCCATGCACTGTGATACAGGGGCTGAACACAGTCCTGCCAACAGAGAAAAATACACAGCCATTGCTTCTGTTGTTCAGTCACAAGGCATGTGCAGGAGAGCCAGGAGATCAGGCCTAGACAGCAGGTTCTGCTTGACCAACCTGATCTCCTTTGATTGAGAGACACTCCTGGTGGACAAGGGAAAGGCTGTTGATGTAGTCTACCTAGGCTTCAGCAAAGCCTTCAACACTGTCACCCACAGTGCCTGGGGAAGCTGGCAGCTTGAGGCTAGGACATGTACACTCTGTGCTGACTGAGGGACTGGGCTCAGAAAGTGGAGGTGAATGGAGTTAAATCCAACTCATGGCTGGTCTCAAGTGGTGTTCCCCAGGAGAAGAGGCAGCTCAGGGGAGACCTTATTGCTCTCCTGAAAAGAGGTTGTGTTGAGGTGGGAGTTGTCCTCCCAGCAGCAGGACAAGAGGGGATGGCCTCAAGCGGCACCAGAGGAGGTTTGGGTTGGGTATTTGGAAACATTTCTTCTCCAAAAGAGCAGAGAGGCAGTGGCACAGGCTGCCCAGGGAAGTGGTGGAGTCACCATCCCTGGAGGTGCACATCTAGCACCAAGTACCACCAGCTTCATCTTTTTCTCCCTCTCCTTCTTTCTTGGTTAAGATGTTGGCTGCAGACCCAGAGTTTCTTTGGCTTGAAAAGCCCAAGCTTTTGGGCCATAATTTGGGGAGTTTCATTCAAATGAAGACTACAAAGTCTTAGTAAATGAGCAGTGCCTTACATGCAATGGCTTGTTGTGAAAGCCGTGGAAATAATTATCTACTGCGCAGTTGTTAGAGCGTTGGTGTTCCTGCGTGTTACGCTGCCAGTAATTGCTGGCATTCTGTGTGCAAAGAGAGCAAAGACTTCTGGGCTGGCCCCGGACAGAATGACCAACCAGGAACAAGGCAGTGGGTTGGTCCAATGGTCCAAGCTCACTGCCTGTGCCTTCACAGTGCCCACAAGCAACCAACCAAGGAAAAGCGAGGCAAACATGTGAGGAATTTGCCCCCCAGTACTTTTCTGCCTTCAGCCTTCAGCAGCCCAGGGGACTTCCAGAGGCAGCTGTGATCCTCACTCAGAGGCATCCACTTACCACTCTCCTGAAGCAGGTTCTTTTTTAAAATTATTTGCAGAGTTTCCCCATGACCCCATGTAAATTTTAGCTCCCAAAGATCATCAAGCAGGCAGTTTCACAGCCCCACCATCTGCTGTGCAAAATCCCCACTTGCTGGTTTGTTTTCAGCTCCTAGTGGCTGCTGTAGCAGACCCCACTTCTCCTTTTCCAAGCCACTCTCCCTCCCCTCTTCTGTCACTGCTTTCCAAATCCAAGGGCTGTCCCTAACACAGCTGTTCCCAAAACAGAAACCTACTTGATGTGGATCCCTGTGGTCTGTTTCTGAACCATTTGCTCTTCTCCTTTACTCTTTTCAGATGAGAAAACCCAAAGTGTGCATACTGACAAAGATATGGATGACCCACTGACTTAGCGCGGCATCAAGGTGTACCCTGTGCCTTTCCTTGTCACTTTCAGTGTGTGACTGGCTTTGACCACTGCCCACAGCAACCTCAAGATGTGATTCCAGGTTAGGCCACATCCACACTGCTGTCTCCTTCCTTCTGCCCAGCTTCGCTCAGGTCTGCCTGAGCGGCAGAAACAAAAGCCGCTCACCACATCTTCACATCTGTTTGTACAGCCTGGACCTGAATTTCAGAGATCATCCTTTTTCCCTCAGAAAACATCAGCCCAGAAAGACATGATGCAGCTGGTAAGAGTTCTGAGATCTTCTAACTCTTTATCCTCTTTCGTAAATACCAGAGTGTTTTCCCTCCAAGGATGTGTTTATAAAGATTTTCAAATCTTAACATGAACAAAAATTCCCCAGAGCTCAGGCTGGAGTCACGCCATGCTATGTATCATCATAAAAGACAAAATCCAGACGCTGGGACAGCCAGAACTGACCAGAAATAAAAAGGAAGAAATGGGGAATTTAAAGAGAAGTAGGTAGAAGGGAATTTTTAAGAAAGCCATTCTAGTGTTTCTACACAGCAGTTTTACAGCAGGTTTTGGCCTCGGGGTCAGGTTGCAGGAGTGGTCTGTGCCTCCTGGTTTGCCTCTTTGGAGGCATGGAAGGCGAAGGACTGAATCATAAAGGTGGGGAATTAAGAACTGTTCTAATTATCAACTACCATTAAAAATTTCAGTGCAAAACTTCTGTGTAATTAGGTCACTATAAATTACCCTGAGTGAATGATTCAGATCTTTACGTTAACCACCAGCTGCGTACAACCTACACCATGAAAGAGGGAAAATCCACTACAGACCACCTGCAAACAAGCAAAAATAAACCAGGGGAAAGGGTGTTACTTTCATATGCGTCCAAGTGAAAGCAGAACAAGGAGGCCTATGCTACCTCCTGCTCTCCATGCAGTCTCTTGCTCTAAAACATGCTCAGAATGGGGACCTTTCAGACAGCTCCAGCACAAAAAGTAGGATAAGGGACTGGACATCTGAGAGTTACAACAGTGGGTCTGTGCCAGCTCATCCTCCTCAGACACAGGCACGTGTTTCACTTCTCCTTAAGCGGGGACAGCTTCCAGAGGCAGCTGCAATTGCAGCATGCAGCATTGCTCAGGCAATGATCAAGAGCTAGCCCAGGAAAGCACAGCAAAGATACAGTCTTGGTGCAGCAAACAGCAGGAAATTAGCTCCAAAGTTAAGACTGAACATGAATGTTTTTGAAAGCATTTGAGATGCTCAATTTGAGGTCCAAAGAGAGCTCCTCCACGACGCCCCTCAGCTCCCAGAGCACGCAGCAAGTTCCTACTGCTCAAGTGAGCCCTGCAGGCTTTCAGGCATAGATGACTGCTTTGATAAGGAAGGGGGGTGAGCAACTGCGTCCACTCAGCTGTGAGGGCAAGAGGAGACAGCTGACAATCACCTCATTCTGGGAGTTCCAGATACCAGGTTTTCACACAGCATGTAATTATGTCGCAAACCTCTTTGCCAGAGCATGCAGAGAGGTTCCAGGAATTCATCTCATTTTTTCCTTGAGCAGAAGATAGCTCTCCTGGCTCGACACCAAGCAGTGTAGACTTAGCACCACGTCAGGGTGAAAGGCTCCCCAGGCTCTCAGAGGCCCTCTGTGCTTCCTCTGATCTGTAACACTTTAAACCATGTGCTATCAACCACTGTCAGTACCTGAAACTAATGAAGGAACCGATGGCCAACCTGGCCTCGGTTTGGTCAAATATGAGCCTTGATGGAGCATAAAGAAATTAGAGCAAGCCAGGTTACATTTATGCAGAGAACCAATGACAGAGCAAACAGTAAGAACAAACCCCCAGACCCACTCCAGTAGAGAACCTGTGTGAAAACCAGAGCGTGAACAAACCCAGACCACACAGCTCTTCTCTCCTGAAATTCACCCTGAATCCCGAATCTCCAGGGATTTTAAAGCATCGCCTGCATTTCAACTTCTATGATATTCATCATTATCTTCATCTAATCACATTAATATTTTCACTGAGCAGATCAGGCTGTATCAAAACCACATCGTGTGGATTTACAAAAAACAGAATAATTCACTGGCCTCTCTGACACTTGTTTTTGCCTGAGAGGTGGTCAGCAACTAGTAAGATGATGGATTTTCTCATTATGATAATTTTTAATCACTCGGTTTTCTTGTGCAATGGGCAGACCTAAAGCAGAAGCCTGTTTCCTCATGTACCAGGATGACTGAAAGGAAACAAAAGCAGACAGACTCCTTTGGTTTCAGATCTTCAAAGATATTCCCTCACGCTTCACACAGTGAGTAACAATGGGCCCATTTTAGCAATGGGTTATTTGTTCCTTCAGATCAGCCTGCTATTTCCTACCCTGTTTTTTTTTTACCTTCAAGTTGTACTGTTTGCAGTAGGGATTTCTGCCTCTCCCCTTCCCTGCCCCCAATCATCTGTGTGCTTGCTTGAATGCAGGACAAGAAATGCAAACACAGCAGTGAAGATTTTGAAAAAGAAAGGCAAAAGGTACATGAGCATGCTTTTATTTTCTTCAGTAACATTACTGTAGTATTTCCATTTCCAATACAATTTTGGTCTAAAAGTGGATATTTCTAACCTCCCCTACGCACAAGGAGAGCTTTCAGTTTTGTTTTCTGTAAAGAGCTGGCACTCATTGGCCTCCCTGCTGAGCTTAGTAGTTACATGTACAAAAAATGAATCCCACACCTTTCCTAGCACTAGCACAGCAGCCCACCATTGAATGCTAGAGGATATCAGGGTGAGGGTAGGAAAAAGACAACAAAAAGTGTAATGAAAACATTAATAAACTGGGTGATCCTGCAAACAGGAAAACAGGAAAGAGGTGACTTGGAGAATGACACTGTATTACTTAAGTTGCAACTCAAATTCATGGTGCTAATGAACAGCTTGTGTTCTTGGAAAGAAGTCTCAAGTTTTATGGAAGAGTTTCAGAGTTCATAATACATGCATTAAGCTGGCAGACCAGCAAGGACACATTTGTGGTGACCACAAAAAGAACAAGGTTCAGCAAAAAGCAGAGTTCTGTCCAGACTGAGCCAGTGGGATAGCAAAAGGACACGAAAGCACAGCCAAAGCCAAACTGCAGCTCTTGGCTTTAACAGCTAACTTTAAAAATCAGAAAGTTTACTTTATTTCAGCTCTGATTTTTTTTTTTTTTTTTTTGCCCCGCTTAACTCTACCATTTGGAACAGTTTGAACCAGGCTTTGATGGAAAGCATGCTTTCTTAAAAACCTGAACTCCCAAAGAACAATGTCCCATCTCTCCCATTCAGGGGCTTCTGTCACTGGACATGAAGTCACTGAATCACTGAGTACCGAGACTGCTCAGCTTGTGGAAGTCAAAAATGCAACTGCAGTGGAAAATCCATCCAGTGAATCTGAAGAGTTGTTTCTGTTCCTCAGTTAACTTTGAAGTTTATTGGAGAGGGAAAAAAATCTACCAACAGCTGTAGTAACATGAGATAGAGAGAACAAAGGCATGACAACGTGGAGATAGGGAGGCTCTTAGATGGGGGGCTAGAGATGCAGCAGAGACTGGGGAGTGCGATACAGGTCGCTAGCTGAACAGGCAGAGGTAGACAAGGAACATAGGCTGATTAGGAATCTTCCAACATTTGGAAGAACTGGGGAAATCTCAATCTTGCTAAATCTTGTCTTTCAGGGCTCAAGGAATTCCCTCTGTGCTAGCTCAGGGACTGACTTCTCAGTATACCTACAGTCAGAACTGAGTCACACCTGCCAGCCTCTGTGATCTTATCTGTGTTAGTTTCAGTGGGAAGGAACTGTAACACATACCAGACACGTTACTCCTGGCCTGTTCAGAGCACCTGGGCCGTAAACTTACATGTGGAAGTTCTGAGCCTCCCTTCAAAAGTACTATCAGATGTCTCTTTTTGCATAGCATGGTGTTCGCTGGCCACAATGAGGCTTCCAGAACTGAGCTTGCTTCGGCATTTGCACTCCACTCCTGTTCTCGCCTTCATCCTGCAATGAACTGGGCAACAGCCTTAAAAAGTTTCAGGAAGAACCTACAGGGAATTGGAAGTGATGCTTTGTGCTCATGCTGACTGCCATTCCTCTTCCCAGGCCATCTCCACACACCAGAATCCATTAAGAAGTTCCCTGCCCTATTTGCTTGCTAAGTTGGTTTGCCATTGTCGTGTGAAAAGGAAATAGATGTGAACTCATTCGGATTGGTGCCCTCAGGCAAAACACACACACAGCAACAGTCTTACCCACATGAGGCATAATAAGCTGGAAGGGAAAGGCAACCAGATCTCGGGGAGCTGTCTGAAAGCCACATCAGCACACAGTGAAAGCTGGATTGCTCATCACCACAGCACAAAGTCCCAAATGAAGGGTTAACTGCATGAATCCTCGATGAAGCCCTACTGAATTGCTCACCTAACACAAAAGTTTCATTAAATTCTAATCTGCACCTGATATTCTCCAGCCAAAACTCAAGTTTGGCTTGCAGTTCTTTCAACAGTACGCTGAAGAACAGAAAGGACTTCAAGAATGTTCTTATCACCAATCCAGTCCAGTGCAACACTTCACTCACACATAAAAATAAATACACCATGGGGATGTGCAGGGGAGGGAGTGGGGTGGAACTCAAACGCAAGGGTATGTGTGTTCCAAGTCACAGAAAACTTGTATTTAGAGGAAAAAAAGATGACTTCCTCTAGAAGATGTGATCTGTGCATTAATTACAGCTCACTTACCTTCCTTATCCCAAGGCTTGTTATTTCCTCCTCCCAACTGCACTGGGAAGTAAAGACTTGAGCCTTAATACAAAGGAGCTAATGCACTTTAAAGGCTTAACCTGATGCAATGCCTTTTAATCGCTGATGCACTTCATTTTCCCTGCTGGATTCCAGGAAGACTTCACCCTCCTTTAAATCTAAGAGCCATATTCCTGTTATCACAGCCCACTATTCCCGTTACTTTCATTACAATCAAATTTCCTCACACCACTTAGCAGACTCTTTCTTCCCCCTTAAACTAAGTAATCCACTATAAAGCTCTTTACATTCTCCAAACCATTTCTCACTAAATAATTCCAAACAAGTCATTACTACATTTGATAATCCAGTAAGAGTCAATTCTTGCTCAGTTTTCTCAACTCTAAATTTACTTCACAGAAAATCAATATATATCCAAAAAGTTACTCACTGCTCATTTTTAAGCAGCTAGGAGCCACCAATGCTGCAGCAAAGCAGGAGCCTGCCAGCCCCTATACGTATACCCTATATAACGGGAAAGATACAACATCCTAACACTCTGCTTTTTAAAGGCTTGCCATCTTCCATTCCCAACTGTTCCCAAATCCCTATATTCTTTATTATGCTCCTCAGCAGACACTCATGTTGTACCTTCTTGTTGCAGCCCATTTCCCTTTGTTCTCAATCTGCTCATTACTCCATCAACTCCAGCTGTTTCCAGGAGAACTGCTTCTCCATGGGAGCAGGTTCAACAGCACTGAAGTTCTGACTGAAGGACAGTCACTAGCTTCCCCTCACCTGGAGGTAAACAGGAGCAGTCGGTCCAATTCCCCCTCCACTATTTTTTACCTATCGAGCCTAGTAGGGTGTTGCATATATACACCGCAGTAGGGCTACTTACTCAGCTTTCTCCTCTTTCCTCCTTTTCCTTTCTTACATCACTTTGAAGCTGGGTTGATGCCTTCTCTCAGCACTTCTGCCCAGTATCACTCAGCCTGTTTTTCTTTACTCAGTTGAGTCCTTTCTTTCACCTCATGGTCATGGAATGGTGTAAAGCAATGACTAACACCAGCAACCCACGAATCCACTAACTGGTTAGTATCACACATGCACTCCACCCCGTCTTACTCCATACCATTTAGTTCTTCCTCTCTTTCCCAGTCCCTTTGTTTATGCAATCCACTCTTTGATCCTTCCTTAGAACTCAGCACCAAACGTATTGCTCACCTGCCTATCCTCAGGATTTCTCTATCACTCGTTGCTCATCTGTTGCAGCACCTAACAAATTCAAGGACAACTGCAGCAGCATCTTCTTGACAATCTACTACCTAAGTGTCGAAGCCACTGGATAAACTCTTGTAGCTCTTGAAATGTGTTGCTGAACGCTCTGCAGTAGAGCGCAATTCAGTCAATACTGCATCTGAGATGAAGCACTGCAAGAAATATTTAAATCACATTTTATTTTTCAAATTCAAAAATAACAATTAGCTTTATTTAACATTACACATCTCACAGGTTTAAAATATCATGCTCTATTTAAATATCTGAGTGACAACACTATACAAATAAAATGTTACACAAAATATATTTAAGAAAATGTTTTGGTCTTCCATCTGAACAATAAATAGACAGGCACTTCTACATATACAAAGGAAGCAATACTACTTAGAATAGCTCTCATAAGCAAGATGTGGAAATACAGAAGAAAATCTGAGATTTGAGAACATGTTTAACTCTACATGAGACATCATGCAACTTCAAATTTTATTTCAAAATTCAAACCTGTTAGGAACTGCACAATCCTACACTTGCTACCGCTTTACAGGAGATCCAAACCATGCTCTTAGAAGCAATGTGCAATTTTGGTTATTGTTAATCAGCTACCTGATCGCTTTTAGTGCCAAAGCAGAGAACAAGGATGGACCAGAGTAGCTTTCACAGAGATACTGTGAGTAACAACGTCAGCATTACCGTGTGTGTAAGCTCAGGGCAGGCAGCAGCAGAGCTCTACTAGGCACAAACAGAACTTGTTCCTTCTTTCCCTTACATATTCACATCTTTCATGGGGTGTTTGAAACCATATTATGTCTTTTTTTATTAAAAAACATAACAAAACAAACAACACATCTAATAAAAGGGTAAATCCTTCAGACACAGGCATACTTTGCACAAAAGACTGCACGTAAAGGAGAAGATACTTGTCCAGGGTGCATAAAGACTGGAAACTACAAATTAAAAAAAATATATATTAATAATTGAAGTTTCATAAAAATGTTTATAGAGTAAAACAGCACTCCTCCAATTTGTGAGTTTCAAATGTACAGTGGTCTCCACACACAAACACTACTCAAGGAAAAAGAACGCACCTGTTACCATCGCAATTAATGAAAGATGCTCTGCAGCAGGCATCAGTAGCTGACAGCTAGTTACTTCCAGTCCTCTTTAACGTTTAGACTGCTACTGAAACATAATGACCACCAGGACAGTGGAAAAACAGGACCAAGTCTTTGTGCCATCCTCTCAGTATGACTACTGCCACTTTTCAGACATATGTGAAGAAAGTTTCTTGAGAAAATTTGAATAGAACAATTGAACAGAGCTCCAATGGCTCACCAAGAAAGTCAGATTCAAACTTGGAAAGTTATTTGGACATAAAGTATTTATGCACATTGCTCTAGCAATTTAAGTGTGGATCTTGCAAGCTTGTCCAAATCTTAATCATTTCTTGAGGATTTCTACTATGCACTAACATTAAATTTGTGTAGGAACATATGTTATTTCTGTATTTCTCTTCAATATCAAATGTTTTGAAACCTTTGTGTTTTTCTGGAGCAAGCCCAAGCTTCTGAAGGCACATTCCAGTATAAACATCATCAATAGGATACAGGAGTACCTGGTCAGATGCATTATTCAGTCTCAATGCCAGGTCACCAGAGTACAGAAACCCACCACCTCCTGCATATGGAGGATACGAACCTTCATAAACACTTTCTGGGATGTAGTACTTCAATTTTTTTTCTCTATGAGGTCCAGCATCTTTGATCACATCACCTACAAACAAGTCTTTGGCTTTGTCCTTTGATAAACTCTTCAAGTAATCCAGGATCTGATGGGTATTCACAAATACATCGTCATCGCCCTTAAAAATAAACTGGACATCCGCACAACTGCTGCTCACCCACTTCAGAAACAGTACCTCTTTCAGAGTTAAATTGAAGAAAGTGTCTCTGTAGTTCCAGAGGAGAATGTCTTTGTGAGTTTCGCTCTCAAATTTTACCATGTCTGTAAGGTTGGGAAAATGATCCTCCGGTGGGGTCTGACCAAGTAAGAAGACTCTTTTGACCGTTATATCTCCTGATTTTATTTCCTTGCCCCAGGATTCCCTAATTGCTTGCCTTCTATCAAAATGTGGTATAAGTGACTTAATAGCCAGCAGCAGAAAAGGTTTATGTTTGCACTTGTTTGGCTGATCCATCATTAATGAGTAATTTCTACACCTCAAATAGAGGAGAAAGTCTTTGAACCTTTCTGGCAAACTCGCAAAGTCGCTGATCTCTGAAGCGACCCACGGGTCGGGGTCGCAGGAATTGAGAACACTTGAGTTCAAAATTAAGTTCTCTTCCACAGTCATATTGGAAAGCAGACTCAGAATTGGGTTGTACAGCAGTTCAAGCTTCTGTTGCTGCCTGTTCCAATAGGCTTTGTGAGGAGTAAATTTTCTCCAGAATTTGTCCTGTGGTATAATAACACGGTCTTCTGCATTCTTCTCTTGGCTGCCACTTTTTGAGACTTCCACAATCACATAGATAAAAAAGTTTACCATCATCAGAATTCCCAGCAGCTTTAATCTTCTGCGTCCAACACTCATTTCTCATATCTGAAAAGGGAAGAAATGACAGATTCTTAGCGTTCTTCCTATCAAATTCCTGCTTTCATAAAAATGCAAACTACTTTCAAATTAAGTAGGGGCCCACAAAGATGATTAGGGACCTGCAGCATCTTTATGAGGGAAAGCTGAGAGCTGGGAATGCCCAGCTTGACAAAGCCTGAGAGGAGATCTTACCAATGCTTATAGATACCTAATGGGTGAGAGTCAGACAGATGGGGCCAGGACCTTTCTGGCGGTGCCCAGAGATGGGACAAGGGGCAGTGGGCACAGACTGGAACACAGGAGGAAAAACTTTGTGGCTGTGAACAGGACACAGCGCTGGAACAGAGAGGCTGTGGAACGTCTCCAGAGGAGCTCACTCAAAACCCTCCTAGACACTGCCCAGTGCAACCTACTGTAGGGAGCCTGCTTTAGCAGGGGGTTGAACTCGATGATCCACAAAGGCCCCTTCCGACTGCCATGATTCTGCCTAGAACGTGTAAGATATAACCTAAGGACAAAGCTTACCTACACTCAAAAAAGTAGAAACTTATCTACCTCTAATACATGCATACCTGCAGCTAGTCACATCTGGGGTTCCATCAGCAGACAAGATGTAAGAACATAAAGTTTCTACTTCCCACTTTAGAATTTTATATAGCATTTTAAAAAGTGTCGAGGTTAGCAAGCAAATTATAACTCATTTAAGTCTCCTTGAAACATCTGACTGTTCAGTAATTAAAATCATGGAATAGTTTGGGTTGGAAGGGACCCCAAGGATCATCAAGTTCCAATCTCCAGAACCCGAGCCCTCTGCTCAGCAGAGAGAGGTGGAGTTGGTTTTTTTTGGTTTTTTTTTGCTAGCAAGGTGAGCTTTAAAAGTACATCATGAATTCCTATACAATACAGTCAGTTCTTTTAAAATTGAGTTTCAAGTTTTTATACTTGTATTCTTTGACCCTCCAACTACAAAATTAGCACGTGCAGTTCTTACAGAGAAAATGCATCAATGCCTCCTTCCTTCAAAGCTGTCAGAATGAACGACATAGAAACAGTGCATGAAGCAACCCAAAACAGTGTTCCTCTAAAATAATACTAACACTGTTTACTAGCCCAGAGGGTAGAGAACCAATATAAAAACTACAAAAAAAAAAAAAAAAAAACAAAAAAAAAAAAACAAACCTCTTTCTAAATTCAGAAGCCAAACTAGAAAATTCAGGATGAACAGAGTTACATTAAGGCTCCATTTAAGATATATACAGAATTCTGCAAAGCATCTTTCACTCACCAGAAGTGTGATTAAATAAGACCAGAAAAAACAAGTGAAGTAACACAAAAGCTCAGTTGTAGATGTTAGCTTAGAACTCAGAGAGCAACAGCAGTCAGGAAGGCGCACTTGAGAAGTACACCATGTACTTACTCTTCATACAGCAGTTAAGTTGAAAAAAAGTAACACCTCCTAGAAACTGGAGAGCAATGCCTGTTTTTCCTTCATTTTACCTCATGTTGTATCTGTATATGTATCTTCATATGTGCTCAAGCCAGATTTAATTCACGCCCTGCTCACAGCCAACCCTCAAGTCTGCTGTCCAAGTTCCATACCTCAAAGACAAAAATATATCTGTGGCCAGTGTCACCATTTACTCTAAATACCTGAACTGTTAAAAGCACTGGCAGCTTCAGCTACAGGCAGACCATCAGGTAGCAGTTTCCCCCACTGTCTCTAAGCACACACGCTGGATGGAAAGCAGCAGTCCCACATCTCACACCACTCCCCGCAGCTCAGCGTGTATCAGCGCTCACACACCCTGTCCTCAAGTGGCTTTATAGCAATCTGCAGTGCAACAACAAATGACGTGGTACTTTACCTATGATCTCTGTACTCCTGAGACAGCAGGGTGAGAGGCTCACCCAGCGGTTGCAAATGCGGGACTGCCGAGAGCTCAGTCACAGCCTGATTTTCCAGAATATGTAGCACTAAGCAGCTGATCTGTTCACTGCCCCTAGCTACTAAGCCACGAGCATTCAACACTTTTGCAATTCATCGTCTAGATGCTAAGATCATTTCCAATACAATGATGCACCATTGTTACAGCCTATTTCAATGACAAAACAAAATCTTTCCAATCTCTAAGTCTTTGGGGTAAGCATTCAAATTCAGTACCCACAAGGTCTTCCTCAATCTCTGTTTTATTCCCACACCTGTAGCAATTCCCTGCAGCAAATGGGACAGCAAGACCTTTGTTAGTTAAGACTTAGTACAATGTTTCATGACAAAAATACCAGTAGGGAAAAAAATCACAGCAGTTCTGTCTAATAATATGTGGCACAAATTACCAGTCCTACATATGAGCACTTCTGGCATCATTTTCAGTCTTGCTTTCTAAGAAGGTACAGAATATTGCTGATAAAATTTCTGAGCATTGACAGGTAATGTCACATGAAGTGTCAATGCAAGGAAAATGAATAAAAACAGCTGTGTTGAAAAAGCAACCTTTATCTAAATAAAACAGGGATTGCGTTGAACACTTGGAGCACGAGACTGAGCTCTTATCGAAGACAATTCCCCGACACCTAAAAGGCTATTTCCAGCAAACGTGTAAACCTGCAGTTTAATATTAACTTGAATCACATCACCTGAAGACAGAAGCAATAAGATGATGCCAGCTGAGCCATTTCACATCAAGGGAACAGGATTTACCATGAAGCACAGTATTACAATCCTCATAAAAACAGGGGAAGAGGAAGTGGCATTTTTACCACTGTTAGTGTTCTTTGTTCCTCATCTGCTTTGCTGACATAGCAATGATTGACTGAAGCATGATGGCAATGCAGATTGTGTGCCCTACACAGCTTGCTATGGAACAGCACCACAGGGTACACGAGGGCACCCATTTCCACTCGCAGCTCACTGGCAGCAATGTGGCAGATCACAAGCACTTTTCTTATTCCAGTAATAGCTTCTTCCATCACCACTTGTATTATAAAGCTTCCAGCTGCCCTTCTTTGACTGATGAGAATGGAAGATCTGCTAAGGAAGCCAGAAATAAACTACAAGTGATTTGGTTCACAGAATCATAGAACGGCCTGGGTTGAAAAGAACCACAATGATCATCTGGTTTCAACCCCCTGCTGCGTGCAGGGCCGCCAACCACCAGAGCAGGCTGCACAGAACCACATCCAGCCTGGCCTCGAATGCCTCCAGGGATTGGGGCATCCACAACCTCCTTGGGCAGCCTGTTCCAGTGCATCACTGCTATCACTCCAAAGAAACCAGCATGAAAACTCACTGAAGAACTAAAAAGAGCAGTGCAAAGCAATACTTTACTTGGGAAAAAAATCCTGCTGTTTTTGCTTTTAAAAATAGAAAAGGTGAGCATGCATAGCTAGTCCGCACAAAAAGTAAAATACAAGCACATACTAGATACTGGTAAAGCAAAACACAGTATGCAGAGCCCTGGGAACAAAGATATCCTACTAAACCTTGTTCCAGCTCCAGCTGGGTTGTGATACCCACATTCAAAGTGATCTGACACATAGGTTTTCAATGTTTGCTTTCAGCTTCTCAGGTAACCTGATCTGAAGGCAATTCTAGCAATCATTTATGGTTTGTACTCCTCACATTTCTGCTTCTGCAACTTCTGCAGTGCAGTGGTACTGACACAACTGCACACAGTTGTTCAAAGCCTTTAGAAACATCCACGTGACAAGAAAGGGGTTAATATTAACCTTACTCCAGGTAAACCAAGAGCCTGCTGCAAAAACAGTACTTGAAAAGATTTATTCTGCATAAGCTGGGGAGAGGGTGACGGGACACCTGCCTCTTCAGCTCTATTCCACTTCAGTCAAACTAAGACTTGGACAGAAGGAAATTCATTTGTGCAACCATGGAAGGAGCACTGGGATCACGAGATGGATAGAAAGTGGAACTTGGGCAGACAAGCAGCATCACTGTGGGACCAGGCAGTGAGCCACCGCACAAGTGGGAAGACAACAGAAGAAGAAAACAGGTATGACAGAGAAGCCATCAGCTCAAAGAAAAGACTCCAAGCATCCACGCAAAAAATCAAGTCCACATAACCTTAATGCAAAATGGTGAGAAAAAGTGCTCACTGATTGCTTTAAAACAACATTATTTTATGCTTTATCTCAAGAGTGAACGTGTTCCAGGAGCTTGTAAGGGATTTAGAGGAGTTGGTATAAAATGAGCACGCGCACTCCATGCATTTCCATGAATCATGCAAGTCACTCTTTTACAGATGCAAGAACTCAAACAGGAGGTCACACATCCCCAACAGAAGGGGCAAGTTCAATGTCAAAACCAAGAACAAGCACCTCCAAATGTATGCAAAGGCCAGATGTGATTCATCACATATAGTTGGATACTGCAGATGAATTCTGATTCGCTCTGTTACAGCATTCTATTTACTGTAAGCACTGCATAAAGTTGGCACACAGAACAAATGACAACAATTTGCAGCATTATTTGTTACCTGAGTGCTATTAAACATTGCAATGCAAAGTCTCTGAGGTTGAGCTGTAGGAAAGAGAGGCAGATGTTGCAAGGAAGCAGCTACAAAAAAGGTTTAAAAGGCAATCCTGTCATATAAAGATGAAGAAGCACAATGGATTTGGAGAGTGTGCTAATCCGCCTCTGAAGCAAGGCACCAAAACACACACCTGTATCTAAAGACACTGAGTGCAGCCCCATACAATCAATCCACTAAGAAATTTTCAAGACTCGGAACTTGCTTCAACACTGAGATTTTGGCAGGTTTTGCTCTACCTCAAGGTGGGACAGAAAAAGGTCTCTTTCAGAACGTCCTCCTAACAAAGGCCATGGATGAACATGAAACCAATGGTCAAATGGACAGAGTTTGACAGGCAACCCTACCAACCTTACTAATGAAGCAAGAAAATTAAAAAAAAAAAAAAAAAAATTCCCTTGTGAATCAGACCAAGTTTGTATAGCTCATTCTGCATATATTCAGCCAAACACCCACTGACTGTTAGCAATACCAGAGCATTAACTACCTGCACGGTAGCTGAGATATCACATCACCTCAAGGAACATAACTTTCAGAATGAGTAGAACTAGCTTTATTTTACTACAAGTTCCTCATTAGCAACTCTTGTCTCAGAGTCTCACATTCACACGCCGAGCAGTGACCGCATTTGTTGATTACTCCTGACGTTTATGCAGCAGAGCCTCTTACTGTGATGCCCAGTTGTGATGCTCAAGTTTCCCCTGCAGCTCTCTGCACACAGATGAGCTCCCATCCCAAGCTCCACCCCTGCAATGCAGTTCACAGCGTATTTCTAACAGGAAATTGAAGAACGGGCACTACAGAAGTGAAAGAAATCATTATCTCACGTATCTTCATACTGACAGAAAAACACAAGTCCTCTCCCATGCTCTTACGTACCTCAGCCCATACTTAAGGCCAAGATAAATTACACACTGGACAGGCTGCGGGCAACTGTTTAACACCTAAAATAAGAATTATCACTGCAAACAGGCTCCATCATCTCCTTTTCAAATACAGAGCTACCTTTTGAAAATCACTACTGGGCACGATGCAAGGCAGCACCACATTGGAAGCGGCTCCCAACCAGCAGGTAGGTCCACAGCACAACCCTGACCTGGGCGAGGGCATTCACTTGTGTTCAAGATCACAGCTGTATTAAAGAAAGCAGCACTCTTGCTAGACATACTAAGCATTAATTTCTTGACTTTAAGACCAGCCACTTGCTATTAAAACATTCCTCTTTTATGCTATTACTTACAAATGATATTCTCCAATCTCAAGTTTCAACATGTAGGCTCAAAAGGTACAGTCAAAACAAAGCTGTAATTCAGTTTTCTAAAAGCCTTCCACCTTTTTGCAAGCCCTTTGAAGAGAAGAGCTGCAGCAGGGCTACAGCAGGCTGATCTCAACAAATAACTTCATTCTGTAGCCTGGTATCCCTTACAGCAGTTAGGAGCAGAAGCTGTGTGTATGTTTGCAATAGCTATGTACAGGAAGAATAAAAAAATGCATGAAATGCATCATAAGTTACATACAGTCCCTCTACCCTCTTGTGAGATGCACCAGGTCTTTTATCTCTCTCTTCTGCTCATGGTGTGAACAGCAACAGCTTCAGAACACGAAGAAAAGCTTAAGATCCCTGACCTGTTATTAAAAAAGTTTGAGTTGTTTCCAACTTTAAAGGACTATTTATTTTTCTAACTAAGCACAATCGTATCTCAGAACTTCGCAAGTCCACTTTGATACAATGCAACAAAGAACATCTGAAGAACTGGCATGCAGTCAGCACATACCAGCATTCTGCTTCTGCAGAAGCGTGTTGCACTGGTACCACTGAGTAACAGCCAATATTCTGAGTTCCACAAACACAACAGCATTCCAGTTGGGAGAAAGTTATCAAAACAGACATTTCAAGGAAATTCAGAGGTGCTGATGCTTATTTTAACATTGATTTTCATTAGTTTCATGCACTCTTGAACTGCCTTTCAGTAGACTATTTACTTCTGGGAGAAATTCACTTTAATACCAAAAGTCACCAATGCAATTTAGTAGCTTGTGGTAGCAATGGTAATGGGAGGATGGTTGGACTAGATGATCTTGTAGGTCCTTCCCAACCTTGTGATTCTGTGAACCTGGGTGTGGTGTTTGGCAATCCAAAAAACAGAGCAGACAGGAAGATGCGCTGGCGTTTACTCCGAACAGCTCAAGGCAGAAGGGACTGCAAGTAGCCTCAATTGCAGCCAATCTAGCTTTACATTCTGTTTCCTACTGGTTATCTTCAGCGCAGTCTCAACATTTTCCTCTCAAAAAAAACCAAAAAACAAACAAAAAAAAACCCCAAAACCCAACAGCAAAGAAAACCCCAATGCTAGTACAGTGAGGCATTTCTTTAGTAATGCTCACCTGGTTTGCTGCAGTAAGGTACGTGAGTGCTTTTGGGGCCAGAACTACCTCTGAACCATATTTAATTACTGTTACTGAAGCTCATTTCACTTTGTCTACTCCCTCTTTGAACCCATGTATACTTTCAACTGTATGAACTTCACTAGCAACGTGCTTCTCAATTCTTCTTACAGAAAGAACTCCAGATGACTTGCTTTCCTATTATCAGGCAGAAGGGGAGCTCTCTGAAAGCACAATAAACAGAAAATTTTCCCTGTGTTTGCCATACCACCTAATACAGCAAACCTTTACACACCATCTGTTCCTTCTTTGAGGGGTGAATATTTCCAGCCTTGTTATTTCTGGAAGCCTTTTACACTTCCGAATGTCTTTGTCTTTCCTCCTCAGCCATTTCTATTAAATCATTTTTGATACGACAGCCACGAAAGCATTTATTACTTTAAGCTCATAGGAGTTTATGAAGACTCTTGTTAGAGCCATGTATCAACAGTACTCTGTATAAGAGATATCACAGTCAGCCTTGCTAAACATAATAATAGAAGAGAATTAATTAAAAAATAAGCGGAGTTTGAGAAATAACTCCCCACAGACATCTCTGCATACTCCCTTCAGCTTAAGAAGCTTTCTCATTTACGGCAGGTAGGCCAATGCTGAGCAGACCAGTCTTCAATTTCTGTCATTAATGCTTTCACGGAAGGCCACTGCTGTCTTGTGACCCACGGAACGTTACATCACCTCAATTCAGTTTCTAGCATCCACAAGTTATCATTAATTAGCGCTCATTTGAGCTGATTAAGAGGACCCGAAGCCCTGTATTACTCACTAAACTAGTTACTGCCAGACCATGCCCTACGACTTAAGGAAATGGAACATACCATGCACAGCATTACAGATGGTTCATCAGCTTTGTACTACACTTAATATGTTACGGCATGGGTAAAGGCAGTAAAGCAACTCCTCTTCCAAACCAGCTCTCCCTCTCTCTTTTCTGAGGCGGTATTGAAAACAGGAAAGTCTTCCTGAACATGAAAATTCACCTGAAACTGAGGGTATCAAAGTAGAGAGTATCAAAGATTGTTAGGTGGCTGCCTGTCTTCTAATGAAGGATGCATTTCTGCACCACAGCTGTGCTGTTTCCTGGCCAACTACTACTTGCTACTCTCTCCAACTCCGACCCACGCTCTCAGCCAGCTCACAAGCATAACTTCACAGCAGCTACAGCAATAAGCTTGGGCCGTCTCCAACTCCACAGTAGGTTTACCTTACAGGTGGCACGCTAGTTTTTCAAGTCCGAAACTAGGACAAAAGAATTGAAGCTTTTAGTTCCTTCCTCTTACATAACAGAAAACGCCTCCACCCACAAACCTCAAGTTTTGGAGCTACCCCAGTGCCAAAGCTCTCCACCGTCCCTCCAACAGCTCACCCAAAGCCCTCTTTCTGCAGAAGGGTTTTCATACAGGCTCTTGTTCTTGCTTCAAAGTAAAGCCTCTTGGCATCAAGCAGCTCTAAAACGCGCCCCCCCCCCCCCCCCCCCACAATTGCAACAAAGCCTCCTCCTGCAGCAGCAACACTGGAGCTACTTACAGACTTCAGGAAATAACTGCTCCATTCATTCAGCAGCTTACATTTGCAACCACAGGGATAAAAAGCTTCGAACTCATCTTCTAAAAATAAGGTGAACAAACACATGCCTGCAAACAGATGGGTGAAAATCCCTTGTTTCCAACAGAAGTGTTAAAAAAAAAAAAAAAAAAACCACAACACAGGAAGGAAAGATAAACTGTCACAACTTCCCCACACAAAGATCTCACTCCATGTGGCAACTAATCCAGCATGTCACAGGAATGCTTCCCTCCCACCTCTTGTAGTTCATACACTCCAGACAAGCTAATCTAATGCTCACGTACGACACAGCCCAATGGTAATTTAACAAACTCAGAAAAAAGCCTGTAAGATTCTGTCCTGTGCTACACACAAGGCCCATTCTTTCAGTTATCCAAACCAGGCCTGCAAACTTTCTGCAACAATCCAAGCCTTTGCTATCATCCAAGGAAAAACCACCATAAAAATGAACGAATGTCTTTCTAACCCCTGGCTGACTTTATCAGGCACTAAAGCAATTGTCTGCACTTGCACACACTTCCCTCCTGCTTTACAAAGGTGACACCCTGAGAAGTCTGTTTTGCATTATGTTTCCTGTAGTAGATGAAATGCAGCAATAAAGGAACAGCCTAAAATAACATGCAAGTTGTAAATTAACATTGCTGCTGTATTTGCTACTCCATAAATAATTTTATGACAAGCATATTACAGTTATTATACAACCTACAAATCTGAGATATGAGAGAATGGGCCCTCAAAGCATATTTACAGAATACTGGATGCAGCATTTTCTCTAAATAAAATCTCATATAGTAGTACATCACAGCCAGTTTTGTAAACCTCAGCTGGCTTACAGAATAAACCTTACAATTCTCCCTACAGAATGAGTGAAAGATATGCTGATAGTGATCACGAAGCAGCTTTAACTTGTTCTCCCTCAGCAGGGAGAACGATGCGTTTTTCCCAGCCCAGTACACAAAGGCCACATGTTGTTTGAGCTCTAGAGTTATGAATTGTGACGTTTGTCAGGAATAACCCAGAGCTGGCAGCCCCCGATTCACAACCCTCAGTTTTTAAAATGCCTCTGAGAAGGCTCCATCTTGGATGAGCGGTAAATCATAAAGAATTCAGAGAGGAGGTTTAACCGGATGGCAAAAAAGAGAAATAATTCTTCGAAGAAAACTGCCATCCATCACTCCAGTTCCATGGGGTACGGTTCCACAGCAGGTTAAAGCAGTGTCAGTCACAGCTGACGTACTCCTGTTATTTATTTCTTCCCATACCGACTGCACAGTCCCTTCTCACCCTTCACCTAAGCGACTGGGCTGCGTCAGTTCAGGGAACTGAAGAGGCTGAATAAAGAACCTAACAATAACAAGGCAATTAGCTCCCAGCTGGCTCCTGTCAGCAGGTTCACTCACCACTGTGCTGCACCAGCACAGAAGAGGCAAGCTGAGACCAGAGCAGATCCCTTTTCTGCTTCCACATATCAGCACTCCTCCGCCCCTGCTCCCTGCCCTACATGCAGCAAGATCCCCTGGCTGGCCAGGCAGGCGGCACCAGAATATGCTCACCTTTGGGATCCAACCTCTGATACTTCCCTGCTGCAGTCGGTGAGCTCTGCCCCTTCCCCATACTCAGCAGGCTGTTATTCACTGCAATTCACTGTTATTCACCGGTAAGCTCAGCTGGAGCACTGCCCTCCCATAGGCGCTGGAAGGCAGAGGAAGCAGATAACCACCCACTACCTGCCTCCCCAACGCCCAGCCCCTGGGTCAGCGCTAGCTGTCACAGCAATGGGTAGCACTGCAAGCTGCCTGCTGCATTCAGTGGGTACTTACAGTCCGCTGGACAGGACTGTCCTGCTTCATACATCTCTGCTGAAATCAGTAAAAATTAAAGAGATGTAGCCTATCTAGTGAATACACAAATAACCATAGAATCTACAAACAAGCCAGATCATCTCCTTAGCACGTCAGCCAGCGTTATCTTAAAACCAGTAGCTATTGCTGCCGTAGCCACTTGCCAGTGACCTTTGTCTCTGCACACACAATGCTGATCATTCAGTCAGCTTATAAAACCATTAAGCACTATGCTTCACACCTAAACCATCACTCTCACCATATCTTCTTGCCTGACACATGTAAGCCATGCCACTAAGAACCACATTTTAAAAGCAAGGTGCTGTAAGTTGGTATGCCTGACCAGGTAACTACCTCCAGACCATCCCGCTGCAGGGTTAAGAGAGACACCCATTTCAATTCAGCTTCCAGGATTCGCTGTTCCCACAGCCAGCAGCCAGGTGATGGAACACTGTGCTGCTGACAACCTTCCCAGCCATTTCAGGCCATCTCTCCCAGCCCACGTAAGTGTTACACAGCTATTCAACCACGTGCCAAATCGAACCAGATTAATGATGTGAGTATATCAGCCCAAATTTCTAGATTTGCCTCTTTTTGCCTCTCTATTTGCAGTACTAAATTAAATAAGTGTTTAAGAACACAAATGTGAAAAGATTTTGGCCCTTAATTGCTTTGGGTTCCAAATGTAGTTAGCTAACACAGAGAAGACTGTTTTTCACCTCTCTGCAGGATTCATTTATAGTTGAGAAAATGAGCAGAGCTCTGAAATGCAGAAGTTCATTTTCCTCCTTCAAACTTGCAAAACACAAAACACACATCTCATTCCAACCTATCACGTTCAAGGAAGGGGGAGCAATTTCTCCCCCAGTTGTAAGCAGCTAAAGACACACATAATACCTCAAGGATTTTGCAAAAGGCCTTTAAGCAGGTTAAGCAATTAATTCCCATTTGCTTCATTCCCACTGATGTTAAGAGCAGACAAGCATATAACCTTCTAAACCCAACCAGGGACTTCTGCACCTGGTACCTGCACAGTAATACCAAGTATCCGCTGTAACCGACAGTGGCTTAAGTCACCAGTTTCCAGCCATTTTACATCTCTTTCACTTCTTATTTTTATTCAAAAGCAAATCAACAGGTTGCAGTAACATCGTTCAACTTAGAGACCACCTTCCACTACCACTGACTTCATCTGATTTTAAAAAAATCATTACCCAAGTAAGGTAGAACAGCACAACTGGTCTGATACCTAGCAGCTCCTTGCACTGAACAGCCTTTCCCACATTTGCATAGCTAGTTGCATTACATCACACAACAATGAAGACGAGCAAGTGGGATGGTTATTTCCCAATGTTATCAGTTCCTCACTAAGGCCCCAACACAGCTGCAGACAGCTACCCCAGCACTACAGGAGCACTGCTGCTGCTGCGCCTCTGAAAATGAGCCTCCTGCACAGCTAGAAGGTCTCACAGTTCCCCTCTGTCAGAAGGAACATTTCCAACATGGGCCTGTGCATGGAGAGCAGCCGCAGGAGGATGAGCAGAGCAGCAGGCAGGCGTTGGCCGCACGAAGCAGCACCGCAACGCTCGGGCCAGTCTCACAGAATGGCCAAGGTCGGAAGGGACCTCAAGGATCATGAATCTCCAACCCCCCAGCCACAGGCAGGGCCACCAACGTGCACATTTAATACTAGACCAGGCTGCCCAGGGCCCCATCCAACCTGGTCTTGAACACCTCCAGCGACAAGGCATCCAAACCTGTCATCGTATCCTCTGGTGGCACGTTACCAATGAGAATTCACTCTTAGAGAAAAAGAGCATCAGTCATTCACTCAGAAATCAAGATGACTGCTGATTCGGTTTATCTAGCTGGCTTACAATTGAAAACATTTAACCAACTGTCAAATTTCAGAATTCATTTGCAAAGGCGAGCATGAGTAGTTGGAAGCTGGATGTTTTTCATCCCTTGCTAGTGTATGTCCCTCAAACAACAAAGCTTTCTTAACCACGAAGAAACTGCTCCATCGAGTCTCCCTTTAAAAGTCTCAGCACCACACCCATTGCACCCGGGGATTCCTTCCCTTATTTAAATGCTAATTGCTCCTCATGAGACTTCAGCACAGCTCACCCAGGACGTTTTAACGAGGCCGGCTTTTCATCGTGTTCTACACCATCCGGAAACCCGGGGGGTTTGCATATCCAGATTTTAAATTTAGGAAGGCCCAAGGAAATCAGTAAAAAAGAGAAGTGAAGGACCAAGCACAATAAACCCACAACACCTCATCTTCACTCGGTTATTTCTGCTGCGTTTTAAGCACCGAAGTACGGCAGATTTCACCTTCTCTATACAAGCACTTCTCTGAATGCAGCCTACCAGGGTAGAAACATCGAACACTCATCCTGCAACTCCTCGTGCTCAAAAACATCACGACCGCACCTCCTTCCTCCATACCTGTTACTTTTTTGGTTCAAGAGGTTCTTTTGCAAACAACCACTGGGGATTAAACGTGGGTGTATCTGAAAAAAAATTCTAAAAGTTTAAATTAGAAAAGTAAATGGATGCCCGCCCACTTGCTTCAAAACTAGTTACATATTTCTACCACCCAGCAATAGGAAAACAAACAAATAAATATACATACTAGGAAAAAAAAAACTCAGCGAGGCAATAGAAGAGGTCTGTTCCAAGCTTTTGGAAACCGATCAATTCTAGCAGCCTTCCAGAAACAGCAACATGAAAAACAGACATGTTAAAAGCATTAATATTTTAAGGAAATTCTTTTTTTCCCTCCATCCTCTGTGCTTACTACAAAGATACAAACTAAAGGAAACAAGCCGTGAAACCTTTGTCCAACCAACAAGGATACTTTCAACAACAGCTTTTTTGGCTTTGGCTTGACTTTTTGGCCTATTCTTGGCGAGTTCTAGAAGGATACATTTCAAAAAGCTTTGTAAGAAGCCTGCCAGGCCCTAGTATTTAGCACAAAAAACGCTCCATCTTAAAAACATGAAAACAAGCAGGACTTTTACAGTAGGAGCAGTACAGCACAGACCTGGCACACCATCCCTCGATGCATCCAGACAGAGCTGCTCCTAACTTCCCTTTCCATCCCAAGGCAGACTTAGCACAGCCAGCCCCGCTATGAGAGCGGCTGCACCAGGTGGCAGCACAATGACGATCACCGAGGCTCCGGGCACGTCCTTGCAGTTCTGCTCCCGAAAGCCTCCCTCCTCCAAGGCAAGGAGATGAACGCTCCCTCCCCACGTACAGCACAGCTTACTCACGCAGATAATGACACCTGTTTGGCAGCACGGAACGTAAAAATATTATATCCTCTGCTCGTTCTTCAAAGCCTGAGGAAGCACTACCTCAACGCCGATTTCCTCAGCAGCATCTTTGCTACCCAGAAGCACTGGGTAATGAAGAAAGGAACTGAGGGGCTCGCGGGCAGCAGTAACCAACGGAGCGCCCACCGGTGATGTTCTACTGCCAAAGGCGACTCGTAGAGCCTGCCTTACGGCCACACAGGGCACCCGCACCGCCAGCCACCAAACGCGTGACCTTCACAACAAGTTCCTGCAGCAGCACCTCATTTTCCTCTTCTATTTATAGCACGTGGGGACAGGAAACAGAAAAGCACAAGCCAAACGAGCCTGCAGACGACAAAACCACTCAAAGCGAGTTCTGACCGATCGCTGACCGCTCCAGCAGCAGGCCGGGGCTGCCGCTCATCTAAAGGGGGGCTGCCGACAAGGGACCGCATCTCCTGCGCGTTTCCCGCACGGTGCACGCCCGCTCGCACGCTGCAGTTACATCACACGCGCACATCTTTCCGCACCTGAGACTTTCAGCGTTAAAAAAAACAAACAAAAAAACAAACAAAAACCCGGTAAAAGCCAAAAGCTGACCCCTCCTCCTCCCGTTCGGTTTAATGATCAACCCCGGGAGATCACAGGGCCCCTCTGCTCACCGCGGCTTTTTGCAGGCTGACAAATGAATCGCGAGCCGCACTTTGGCCGCAATCGCAGCCGCTAAGCCGGCGCCCCCTCCCGGCGGGGCACGGCGCGCCTCGGAACTCGCCGAGCGGCTCCGGGCCGAACCCGCGGGGACCGCAGCGGCGCCGGCACTGCGGCAGCGCAGCGCCCCGGGCTTGGTTCGCGGCGCCGCGCCGGAACCGCGCGGAGGGGCGAAGCGGCCGCGCGGAGGGGAGAGGCCTCAGCCCGCCCGCCCCCCTTCCCGCCGGAGGATAACCGCCCCCCGGCCCCGCTGCGCGGCCCCCCGCCCGCACCTCGCCACGCCGCCGCGGGGCTCCGCCGGGGATCGCGCCGCCGCCGCTGCCTCCTCCACCATGCTTCGGCCCGGCCGCCCGCGGGTGTGGGCCCTCCGCCCCGCTCGGCCCCGCCGGGGGCTCCGCACCTGAGGACTCCGCCGCTTTCCCTGCTACCTCCTGGAGAAATCACGGCGGCGACGCACAGCGAAAGGCCGAGCGTGGCCGGTTGGAGGAGCGCGGGGGAGGCGCCTCACTTGTTGCCGCCCGCCTCCGCCGAGGCGGCCGCACGACCCCCCGCGGCTCGAGCGCCACGGGCGCCGCCGCCCGCTGCAGCCCCGCCCCCGCGCCGTGGGGGCCGGGTGGGGTGCGCGGGGCGGGTTTGGTGGGGGGGGTCCCCGCACCCCTTCCCGCCCTACCGGTCGTCTCTGCGGTTGTCGGATCGCTGCGGCGCCCTGGAGGCAGGCGGGCGGGCGGAGAGAGCGCGGCGCCGCCTCGCCGCCCCCCTCCTGAGCTGGGCGCAGCCTTCGCGCTGCGTCCGTCCCTCTACCCCGGCGCTCTGCCCCGCCGGTCCAACACCTCGTCGCACCACCCTGGTGCCTGCCCGCCTGCCGCGATTCCCTCCCCCGCCGCCATGATGCCTTTTGACACCTCACGCTTTTTCTTTAGTAAAAACCAGAAGCCCTCAGAACGGGTGCTCGGTGCCCACAGACCGCCGGTACCACAGACCCCGCGCCGCGGGCCCCTGCCCGCCTCGGGCGCCGTGCTGTGGGGCGGGAATGAATGCGCTTCTGCCTCGCCTGCTTTGTTCACACGAGATGAGATTTCACCTCCTTCGTGCAGCAACAAAAAGGGGTTTTCTGAGGGATGCGGCTCCTAGGAACAGCTTTCCGCAGTGGCAGCCTCTGTCGGTGCGGCTGCTGACCAGGGCGGCAAAAGCTCCTCGTGACAACGTGTATTTCCTTCATTCTTCTTGCTGCGCAGCACTGAATGAAAGCCCCAGGCCGTGCTGCAAAGTGCTGTCACACAGCACGTTGTTCAACAGGTTTCTCCTTTCTAAACGAGAAGGTATTGCATTTGGTTTACCAGATGGCCCGCAAAACTTTTGCCAGATCTTGGTGGAAAGAAGAAAAAGAAGGGTTAGGTCAGCAGTGCTTCCCTCAGAAAGGGAGCTCCTCAGAGCTCCACATTCTGGAAATCTGCCCTCCGGGGTTGCTATGAACCATGTATGACTCACTCGTTTGTAACCCTCTTTTTTTTTCCTTGTTGCTTGCTTACCTATTTGCCAAGTCGATGAGACTACAGATCCAGGCTGAGCAGTCTTCTTAAGTGGAGAAATCTCCAAGCCCCTGGATGTTTACTGAAACAAAACAGAGATGTGAGCTGTTACGGCACAGCCCTCCATCCTGTCACAGCAGACCGACAGCCTCCAGCAAACAGTTATGACTCCCGGGGACTGAGAGCCCCACATCTTTTCGTCCTGTGCTGAACCAAAATGAGCACGTGCCATTTGCTTCTATTTTAAGCACCTGCCCTCTCAATCCACTTCATGGAGGGGCCCAACCAAAGCAATTATCTCAATGTCACCTGGCACCGCTGCATGAACACGGCCTGCGCTGCAAAGCAGGAGTCTCCCCAAAAAGAATGGTTTATGCATCATTTATACAGAGGCTGGTGTGGTTTGGCAAACAAGACGAGTCCCTACAACACCTATGCAGCTCCCCATACTTGATGCCTTTAAATGTTGGAGGCCATAGAAAACCTGCAGTAAGTTTCCTGGAGAAGTCTCTTAGGCTGCTCCAAAATCTTGTCCAGGAGTCTGAAAGACGTCTGTGACGCGTTCAGAGGGACAGTGCATGTTCCATTCTTCTTCAAATATTTATAGATATGCCTCGTGTTTGAGTAAAGCTGACGTTACTGGTGAAGTAGAAGGATTACAGCAGAGGGAGAAATTATCCTAAATCAGTAAGCATTTTTGTCCATTAACTAACACAAGGCTAAAAGGAGAATTCAGCATCTGGCAGTCAGGAGCTCGGCTCCACTGCAACACTGCAAGGGAGTTTTCATAGCAATATGCTTCAAGATCAATTACAAAAAAAAAAAAAAAAAAAAAAAAAAAAGGAAAACAAAAATGAACCAGAACAGTGTGCTGCATAACGTTAGGAGCTAAGGAGCCTGGAAAAAAACACTGAAGCTGGAAGGTTTGGGCCTTGGACGTGTGTGATGGCCCACTGTCTTTGAGGAAGGACATTTCTCTGTCCTCCTGGTCCCACACCCACAGCGCTGCCTGCATTGCACTGACACAGCTGGTCATGGGGCTGTGTTGTGAAACCTCGTGGGGAGGTGATGGGGAGGAAGGGTTGTGCAACCCAAATGCATTCTCCAATGCGATTCACAGCCAAGCCTCATCAATTGGCTAAAGGGGGAGAATACCTAGAACCGATCTTGCCACCAACACAGCATATTGTCGTCCTACTGCCTAACTGCAATGCCTCTGTTGTGTTTGGGACAGCTGCACCCTAAAAACCTGGGCAGAGGGTAAGGCAGGAGCTCTTTTTCCAGCCCCACTCCCCCGAATGCAGGCAGCTCGACCTTCCCCTTATCTGCACATCATGTGGGGCTAAGCATTGAGTTGGGCAGGTTTCTTACCTGGCACTGCCAATGAGTTGGTCCCAGCAGGAGTAAGAGTGAATGCAGTTCTCTCCTGGGGCTGGGGCAGCAGGGCTTCAGTGCTCCTCAGCTGGCAGCAACTGCATGAGAACCGCTCCTTGCTAAACCCAAATCTCCTCTGTCAGTCATCAGGTGTAATACAATCTCATTAGCAAAACAAAACAATCCCACTGAGCAGCGTTTCCCTCTGCTATGCCCTCCCTTCAGGCTTCATCCCCTTACCCCACATGCTCTTGCTGGGGACAGGACACGGCCCTTGTTTAGGGGTGAGGTGAGCACTGTGGCTAACATGAGCTAACCAACCCCACGGCAAAGTGAGGGGGAGGGAAGCCCACATTCAGCCCATGCCAAAGGCAGTCTGCTTAATTTAAACTAGCCCCCTTCCTTCCTAGCTGCTTGCACTAGCTAGTGCAGCATCATGCTAGGCCCATGCCAGCACCTGGTATTGTTTAAAATGTCTTGGTCACTTTCAGATTTATATTTATTTGATTTTACCTGTATCTCTTTCCCCCTTTGCAGCATGCCCTGTTGCTTACAGCCACACAACACAGGAGAAAGTCGAGAGAAGCCATAAATCCACCTGATCCCACACCATCCAGTGTCATGACCTGATACAACCTTATCCACTAATTAACGGGAACCAGTTCCTAACAGCTCCTAGACATGCTGTTCCCAGGCTTGCTGTCATCATTGGTATTGTTCTTTTGAATGCACATATGCAGCCTGGCAGGGCCTGCTGGGGCAGAGGATTTTATATACAGCTGTTGAGATCAGGAGTGGAGTGGCAGAGTGATGACTAGCCTTATAAAACACACTTTTTAAAGCACTGATGATGGAGTAGATACTAATTATGCCTGCCAGCATGACTGCTGGGGAGTGCAGTCCCATGGCCACCTTCAGCACTCGTTTGCACAAAGCAGGATGCAAAGTACAGCATTTGAACTCAGTCCCAGTTAAGTTGTCTTCTGGATAGTTGAGTGTGGTTGGGTAAAACTTAACAAAGCTCTGAAAAATTAGATATTAAAATTGTTCTGCAGGATTATCGTGTTTTAGGTCTGTATAGCTGAGTTTTCTTCTTACAATTAGAATAGTAAATTGCTGCTTTTTTTTTTCTTTTCCCCGAGAAAGAGAGCAAATGCTTTTGATTGCAGCCATTGTCAGTCGCAGGTACACACATTTAGTCAGAATTAGGAATAATTTTTTTTGCCTACGTATCAAAAACATCACCTTCCCTCACCATCACCATGTGAATTGTTCAATGCAGTGTGTGGCACTTGGCAGCAAACTGCAGAGCATCAGGCAGTTCTCACGGGATGGTAATGATGAAGCAGTACATCCAGGGCACTGGAGCTGCGTCAGTGGGTGACACTAATCCTTAGTGCCTGAGCTTTTCCACAGCAAGTGTGATATTCACAAAAGCCAGGAAAGAACATTTTCAAAGAATTCAACTCTTCACTTCTGACTGAGTTTTAAATCAAGTCTATTTTTTCCAGGCTATTTATTCGTTGCTGTCATAGCAATTGGGTGCACTGTAATAAAAAGTTATTTTGGGGGGCTACTGCTTTTACAGCTGAGCTATGTAATTTGGCCTTTTCTGTAGCATTTGCTTTTTAATTAATAGTTGGTACATTGCCAGAAGCAAAAGAGAAGTAGGAACATGTCCTAGGTTATAAAATCATCAAGGTTATCTTGCTCTTCTTGTTTCACTGCAGCAAAGTAAGAAGCAGAGCTGTCTGATGCAGCCAAGCAGCAAGAAAGTGCTGCCACTGCGATGTGGAGCCAGGACCTGCAAGCTGCTCTCTCAAGGTTCCTGCCCGCAGCCACACTTGAGAGCATGGTCAGCACCTCCTCTCTGGCAAAAGCTCCCCAAAAAGGAGCAGAACACCTTTCATCAGAAACACTGATTGCTCCCACATGGAGCCTCTGTAAGTCCATCACAGAATCATAGAACTGTAGAGGTAGGAAGGGACCTCTGGAGATCATCAAGTCTAATCCCCTTCTAAAGCAGGTTCCTTGCAGTAGGTTTTACAGGAAAGCATCCAGCTGGGTCTTGAATGTCTCCAGTGAAGGAAACTCCACAACCTCTCCAGGCAGCCTGTTGCAGTGCTCTGTCACCCTCACAAGAAAAGAAAGAAGTCCTGCATGCTTGTATGGAACTTCCTGTGTTGTAGCTTTTGCCCGTTCCCCTTGTTCTGTCAGTGCACACCACTAAAAAGAGCCTGTCCTGATCCATTTGGCTCCCACAAAGTAGACATTTATAAACAGTGATAAGATCCCTACTCAGTCTTTACTTCTCCAGGCTGAACAGTCCCAGGTCTACCAGCCTTTCCATGTGCAGGAGATGCTCCAGGTTCCTCATCATTTCTGTGTCCCTCTGCTGGACTCTCTGTAGAAGATCCCTGTGTTTTTTGATCTGAGAAGCCCAAAGTGGGCAGATTACTCCAGCCGTGGCCTCACCAGGGCAGAATAGTGGGGGAGGATCACCTCTCTCAACCTGCTGGCCACACTTATTCTAAGGCACCCCATTGACACCACTGGCCTTCTTGGCCACAGGGGCATGCTGCTGGCTCATGGCCAAAATATAAACCATAAAAATGACAGCTGATGTTGGAGTATCTCTGCTCTTCCCGGAACAAGCCTGATTTTCCCACTCAGAAGGTTATAGCCTGGAAGTCAGCCAAGGAAAACACCTCTCCCATGGCAGGCAAGGTTTACCAGCAGGATTTATCAGCAGCATGAACACAAGTAAAGCCTTTGACTGTGTCTCCCACCGTACTCTCCTGCTGAAGCTGGCAGCCCATGGCTTGGATAGGTGTACTCTTCACTGGATAAAAAAATGGCTGGATGGCCGGGCCCAGAGAGTGGTGGTGAATGAAGTTAAATCCAGCTGGAGGCCAGTCACGAGTGGTGTTCACCAGTACTGGGGCCTGCCCTGTTTAATATCTTCATTGGTGATCTGGAACGAGGGGATTGAGTTCTCCCTCACTAAGTCTGCAGGTGACACCAAGCTGGGAGAAAGCATTGAACTGCCAAGGGGTAGGAAGGCCCTACAGTTGCATCAATGGGCTGAAATCACTGGGATGAAGTTCAACAAGACCAAGTGCCGGGTCACTTTGGTCACAATGACCCCAGGCATCACTACAGGCTGGGGGCAGAGTGGCAGAAAAGCTGCATGAAGGAAAAGGACCTGGGGGTGTTAGCTGACAGCTGGTTGAACGTGAGCCAGCAGTGTGCCCAAGAAGGCCAGTGGCATCCTGGCTTGTGTCAGCAGGAGTGCAGCCGGCAGGAGCAAGGAGGTGATCATTCCACTGTACTCAGCTGTGGTGAGGTCACACCTCGAGTACTGTGTTCACTGTTTGGCCCCTCACTACAGGAAAGACATCGGGGCCCTGGAGTATGTCCAGAGAAGGGCAACAGGGCTGTGAAGGGCCTGGAGCACAAATCTTATGGGAAGTGGCTGAGGGAACTGGGATTGTTCAATCGGAGGACCTCATTGCTCTTTTACAACTCTCTGAAAGGAGGTTGTAACAAGTTGAGAGTGTGCCTCTTCTCCTGGGTAACAGTGATAGGACAGGAGGGAATGGCCTCAAGTGGTGCCAGAGAAGGTTCAGGTTGGGTGTTAGGAAACATTTCTTCTCCAAAAGAGTGCTGAGGTATTGGCACAGCTGCCAGGGAGGTGGTGGAGTCACTGTGAGGAGATGTGGCAGTGAGGGATAGGGGCTGGTGAGCATGGTGGGGATGGGTTGATGTTTGGACATGATGATCTTAGAGGTCTTTTCCAGTCTTAATGATTCTATGAACTCAAGATCCTGAGCGTTTACACTCAGCCACTCAAATTCAAAAGATTCTCACACCCATCCACATCTCCTGCAGCACCACTAGTTAGCACTGCAGCTTGCTCTCACAGGCAAACCAGAGCAGAAGAGCAATAGTGGAACGAAACTTATCCCTGCTATGTTGCCTTCTGCCACTTGCAAGCTGTGGGCAGAGCTATGTCATACTTGCACTGATTCACATTTCCATAGAATAGTTAATCCCTGAGCTACTTGGATTCAAGTAAATGCTCTAGAAGGACATAGCTGCCTTTTGCAGGTAAAGAGTACAGGAACTAACCATGTCTTCCTCCCAGTGAGGCTCCTCCTACAGCAGTGTACTCAATGGGACAAGGAAGAATCTACTTGAAGTTCATCTTCTGTATCAGTAGAAACTGGGCAATAATTGTCTTGCAAACAACAAAAATATGTACAAAACGTTTTGTTTTTTTTCCCCCTGTCCTGGAATAGTGAACATTTTATCCCTCTCCTTGCCTTGCCTCAGAGGCATCCCACAGCATTTTGTGCAAGATGAAGAGCTGCAAACCTGAAATCTGCCAAGCAGCATAGTCTCTTCACTGGTGAGAAAACTCAGGAACACATGTACTGGAGCAGATTCAGCTGAATCTCTTCCATTTTGTTTTTATTTTTTTGCAGATATAGTTTGAAGCACCAGTAAACTCCCAGCTGCAGGAATGCTGCCAGTCCTCATATATAACAGATTTTGAAACATCTTGACTTCATGCCCCTCCTTGATGAGGCTCTGCTGCATGACTTCCCTTGGACTCTGAGAGCCAACTTGGGTAACCTAACTCCAGTTAAAGCCATTCATTTTGTGGGACAGGTGCTGACATCCAAGCTGGCTGTTGCCTGGGCAGTGTGAGAGCCTGCCAGTAAGAAGAGGAGACCAAGCCAACACCATGTGCAGGAAGTTTCTAAAGATACTCCCAAAGGTTTGGCAAAGAACTTGCAGCCATGACAGGAGTGACGTTTCACCCAGCCCACAGCCATGCAGGGCACAGCAGGCGTTTCACCACCAGGCTGGGACTGGAACATCCCCAGCGAGATGGAGAGAAACTGGGCTGTTCTGAAGCTCCCTCAGAGGCACTCATCATGCTTGATCCCAAAGGAAGTCCAGGGCAGCCTCACTATGCCAACTCCCTGAAACCCTGGCAAAGCAACAGTTGCAAGTCATGGTTTCAGTCCTGTAGCTCTGGCTGGGAAATTCCTGCCCCGCACCCATCAGCAGACCCTGTGGATTCCCTGTAACTGGTTTCCCTGGGTTTGTGCTCATAAAGCCTTTGCTGGAGGCCACATGCTACTTGCCTTGTCGCATTGCTGCGTTGCCTGCGCAGTCAGTGCCCATGCCTCAGGCTCACAGCAGCAAGCAGAGGCACACGGTACTGCTGGGGTACAGGATGCTGTCGCCAGCATCCTTCATGGGGCTCCCAGAGCTCAGAGTGAGTCAAGGCGAGGGGAAACAAAAAACAGGGCGAGGGGAAACGAAATAATCCACACATCTCGTATTAATATCCAGCCTCACAGCTCACACAGGTTAATGAAAAATGAAGACATAGGGAAGATAAATGGAAGATGTACGTAGGGACTGAGATCCGCAATGTCATCAAAGTAAAGACAGTGTTTTCTTCTTGCAGCTCTGTGGAGAAATCCCTCTGACGTGGATGTGTATAAATAAATAGAAGTTTAGGAGCCAGCGCACAGCACAGATGAGATCTGGCCACATAAATTAGTAAATTAGTACACTGTCTCATGTATGAAATCACTGCAGGTTTTGTGCTTGATCCCGTATGTATTTAACCTTTCCCATGTAAACAGTCTTCTGAAGTTAATGGGGCTGTAGTAATTTGCAATGGCTGGGGATTAAGCCAGAGGGTTTAAGCATTCCTGCCGGCTCACATTGCAGCACGCTGTAGTAACCGGGCTGCAGGACAACTCGGAGATGTTCCTGCCCTGCCACAAACAGCCATTGCAGCACATCGCTGGCGGTGTCGTCGTGTCCACGGGCAGAGAAATGCAGCTCTGGCCCTGCAGAGGAGCGTGCAGACATGTTGTCGGCCACAGCCAACAGGAAAGCTCATTGCTTGCTTCCTCTCACTGGGGATGTGCCAGTGCTTTCCAGAGAGCGTTTCATTACTGTTACGCTGCTTACAAGCATCTTAATTTAAATAGCCTTATAGATGCATTGAGGCAAAATGATCTATCCACAGTCTAAATGATGAACCGGGGTGAAAAACTCCTCGGGCTGCGAGAAGCCAGAACAAGCACTAATTGAAACATATAAACTTACATAACATTATTTATAAAAAGGAGCTCGGCTGTCCAAGGCTGGGGCATGGGAATGTTTCTCTCCGCAGAGAAAAATTAATTACGTAGCTTTATATATTCCAGTTGCTTTGGTTGCTCATCTCCTAATGTGCCTAAGGACTACTCGAATGGTATTTATGGTTCCCAGCCACTGCTTCTGGATGGTGGTTTTTAACTTAGCACTTGTGCACGTCATTGCCTCGCAGGATATTGCAGTGGGGGGGTAATTAGCTTTATGCACCGTGCTCCTCAGCTTTAAAAGAAATGTAGGTTTGCCCTGAGGTTCTGCAGTACTGTAGAACTGTACTTTAAAAGATGCTGGGAGGAGGCCAGGGCTCACCAGATACTTGGTGCAGGGTGATGGGATGGCTGTTGTGTCTGGAGGTGCAGGCAGAGCTCTGAGGTAGCTGTAGTCAAATGCACTCCTCTCTCTGCACAAGCCTGCTGTCTCCTTTTATCATGGCTTTTATCATGGCTTAATTTCTGCTGCTGCTGCCAGAGAGATGCTACAAAGACTCCATGAAAACCCTTATGCATAGCTGGAAGATCCATGAAGTGGCCAACAACCCAGCATGGGACCAAACATCCTCCAGCAAGCACCCCAACCCAGCTTAGTCAGGTAAAAATATCAGGCAACATCCATCAGCTTGCACGTGGGCCAGAGGTTTAGCAGGAGCGTTTGTGGTATGAGTGTTTAATGACTTTGCTGGGAACCCCATGAGAAGTGCCAGAGGGGCAGCCTGGCAGTGCCATGCTGGAGGGAAGGTTGCTTGCCATGTGCCACGCCACCACTGCAATGGCCGTGGCTGGTACTTTCAGGCCTGGAAGACAGGTTGCCTGAGCCCTGCCCCTGCGTTTCTGATTTGTCTTCTCATGGCTGCCATTGATTTTCATCATAGGAAACTCGCTTATTGTGCGCTCTGTTGCAGGACAGGAAGTGTGCCACTTCTTGCAAAAATGCACTGTACAATTTCCTGGTAATGCTGTGTTTGGCCAGGGCTGCCAGCTGGCTGGAAGGCACAGAAAATATGGCAGAAAAATGACATATAATCAAACTTGAATGAGGACTGTTTCCTCTGGGGCTCTGCTTAGAGCTGTGGCTTTGGGATTTGTGCTGTGACTGCTACTTTTCTCCCTAACCACATTTGCAAGACTTTTCTCCTGAAAGGTCCAAGATGCTCGCCAGCATCCAAAAATGCCATTTATTCAATTATCTGGGTTTGCATATTCTCCAGAACTATCTCCTGATGAAAGCTAGCAGCTGAGTGCTGGAGTTTCAGCATGGCTGGCTGCTAAGTGAATTAAAACACAAATTCCAAGTTACTTGCACTCCAAGGAGGTAAGAGACATGGAAATGTCTTTGGATAAACACCTTGTAGCTCCCCGTTGGGCAATGTCCTCTGGCTGTGGAGCAGCTCAGCATTATGGTGGTCTCCCCATGGAGGCAGCCCCAGGCATGCTTTGCTTGCTTCAGTAAAGTTAACAGCTACCTGCAGGATGCTCCAGGCAGGCTCTCCTGACATCCTTTTAAACCTATTTTCCTGCAATTTCTCGCATTTCAAGATCTTTGCTACCACTAAAATCAAGGAGGAAGGACAAGGCGTTTGGGGTTTTGATCACAGGGAAAACTTCCCCCAGGACTCTGCTGAGGACAAGGACACAAGATGGCTTTCCCCCAGTTTTTTAGACCGCCTTCCAGCACCCACAAATCTCCAGACTTACCTCTTAACAGGAGGTTTTCTTTTGCAGCTTGGTTCCTCAGTTCTCATTTCTCAATTTGTTTTCTTTCCCAAGAATGCCTACACTAGGAGGAAGTTACAGCCAGGACAGTTGTGGTGCAGGGGCTCCCTCAACCCCTCAATTTCTTGGGGAGGCAAAGCTTGTAGCTGGCAGCCTGGTCTCCGTGTTTGCTGAACAGCACCCTGAGCCCTGGGATTTTGACAGACCTGGTTCCACAGCAGTGAGTTGTCATCTATTTTCCAGATACAAACCACATGAAAAGTGCCACAAACAGTCATCAGTGGCTGCTGCAAAGGACTCTGTGCCTCCCTGGCCAGGCTGTCTTAAAAAGGCACTGTCTGTACCCAGCACTGACTGAGCACCTTTCTGTAAATATTTGGAATAAATGAATATCTGGAATAAATGAACCATTCAAATTCCCCAGGAGGGGAAGAAAACATTTCCTCCACCAATGTGGAGCAAGCTGAGTCGTCAGGTGAAGCTTCTCAGAGACTTACACATCCACAGATGTTCAGTCAATACATAAACGAAGAAGCATACTCAGAAAGATGGTGATTGATTTTATTGATAGGTAACAAAGTATATAAAGGACCGGTGTACAGAAATGAAAATCTCTCAAATCTCTCAAAATGCCCAGAAAAATGTTCTATAAATTAAGCAATTCTGGGAATACATGGACTCAAATTAAAAAAAAAAAGACAATTGCATCCAGAGAAACCTTTTTGCAACCAGATAGCAAATGTAAGCCTTGCACATTGTGCAATGTGTGACTGAAGGTGATGGCACTGGGAGATAATGTGGGGAGCACCAGATCATAAACAAGTGGCAACTTGGAGGAATTCCCAGAAAACAAGAAGTGATTGACTGAATCAACTGCAAGGCATATTAGCAATGCAAAAGGTGACATCAAAGGAAGAACAAGGTGAAGGTTGTGACAACACACGGCCGCCATTCACTAATTACAGGCCACAGAAAGCAGCAGATGTTGGGATGAGATGCATCTCTGGAGGTGCACATCTGAGGTCGTCATACATGGTGCCAGGGCTACAGCCACAGCCCCATCCCGCTCTTGTTTGCTGTGGGGTGAATCCACCATGATTTTTGGGAGTCATCACCTGCGTCAGTAGGAAAGCACCGGCAGAAACAGGCCTGACTGACTGCTCTGGGCAGAGGCAATGCTGATTTCATTCACAGTGAGGGGGAAGGTTTCCTGGATAAATTCATCCAGAGCTTTGTATGGCTGGAGACCTCTATCCCCAACTACTGAGCATGTTGTGGAGGGCAGGAGTGGCAGCCACAGGGCAGGAAACAGGGCTGGTGGCCAGCTTTCACTGCCACCACTGCAAAGATAACAGAAACACGGAATTATTTGAATTGGAAGGGACTTTAAAGGCCATGTAGACCAACCCTCCTGCAATGAACAGGGACACCCATAGCTCCATGAGGTGCTCAGAGCCCCATCTAGCCTGACCTCAGGTGTCTTCAGGGATGGGGCATCATCACCTCTCTGGGCAACCTGCCACACCATCCTTATTGTAAAAACAACTTCTTTGTATCCAGTCCAACTCTTCTCTTTTAGTTGGAAACCATTTCCCCTTGTCCTATCACACAGGCCCTGGTGAAGAGGCTGTCCCCTTCCTTCCTACAGCCCCCCTTTAGATACTGAAAGGCCGCTCTCAGGTCTACCTGGAGCCTTTTCTCTCTTCTCCAGGCTGCACAGCTCCAGCTCTTTCAGCCTGTTCTTGTAGGGGACACATTTTTGTGTCCCTCTTCTGGATGCACTCCAACAGGTCAGTGTCTCTCCTGTGCTGAGGACTCCCCATCTGGACGCAGCTCTGCAGCTGAGGTCTCACAGCACAGAGCAGAAGGGCAGGATCACCCCCCTCATCTTGCTGCCCACACTGCTTTGCATGCAGCCCAGGATCTGGTTGGCTTTCTGGGCTGTGAGGGCACATTGCTTGCCATCCACCAGCACTCCAGGTTCTTTTCAGCAGGGCTGTGCTCCATCCTTACATCCCCAGCTTGTACTGATAGCAGGGGTTGCCACGACCCAGGTACAAGACAGCCTTGCATGTGGCTTTGTATTTAGTACATTCAGTATGTTTAGTAGGATCACTGATAGCAGGCTAATAGCCCATGCATCCCAACAAAGAGCCAAGTGGTCCTTCACTCAAGGAAGCATAGCAGAGCTGCATCTGAAGCCTCTTCTCCTCCACCACTCTCAGACGAAAGCAGGCACAGTCCTGCTCAAGGGGGAAATCTGTTCTCCTTGCTCAGTCTGAGAAAGCACAGCATCCTCTGCCTGCCCATGTCAAAGCTTGTGAAGCAGAAACGATTTTGCTGTCCAGTGACTCTGTGTCCTTACCAAGGGTTGAGCAGTGTGGTCCCAAAAATATTAAGCTTTTTTTTTCTAGTTTTTGCCTGGCAGTTTACTAAGATCCACCAAGAAGAAAATGAGAAGGATTCAATTTAAACATCTTACCACTACTAGGAAAGTGTCCAATCATTTCCTCAATGGCCCCATCTTTTTTTGCCTCAGCCTCCTTGCCTTGCCTTGCCTGGTTAGCCATTTCACGTATTTATTATTCTCTGTATGAAATAATACTTCCTGACATCTGTTCCCAGTTTGTTTCTCTTTAATTTCCATTTATAGCACATTTTCCTATCCTCTGACCATGTTGAAATAAAACAATAAGTATGTTTGACACAGTGCAAGTTACTTAAGATCACGATCCTTCCCTGACCTTGACTTTTTTTTTTTTTTTTTGCATGTGCTAAAATGCGGAAAAATAATTAAATGAACATTGAGAAGAGGCAAGTAGAAATCCAAAAGAATCAGCAACCACTCAGCGTTTCACTCCTCTGATTATCCAGGGGCTGGTGTGAGGACCATGCTCAGCAGTCCCCTGTTCCACTCTGACAAGTATCAGCTGCAGCCAAATGGGGAAAGTAAAGAGCTGGAGCTGTGTGCTCATTCCAAAAAGAGGGGAGAAGCAGGTGGCTGTAAGGGTCGGGCAGAAGCATGGGAAAGCAAATGTTAATTCCGAGTGCAGTGACACAAATCGGCTTGAGTGATGCTTTACCTCCTGAGCAGGGAGATGGGAAGAGGTGCCCTTTCTTTGCTCTGAAAAGAGTGTGTGCTTCCAAGTACAATCTGGCAACTCTACAAGCAAAAAAATCATATGGGGAATCAGCGAGGAGCATTTAGTTACAGCATCTCTAGCTTAGTACAGACAGCCAATATGATTTTTGCTAAGGAGAAGTTTGCTTATGAAGCAAAGGAAGAAACAGCGTAGCCTCCAACCAAATGTGTGAGCATGCCTCCCTGTTAGTAACAAGAGCAGCACAACAGGGTTGTGCTCCATCACTACTCTACGGACTATCAGGCAGTTCTCCAGTAGGAACCATCATGCTCCATGCAGCTCCTCCATGTCATCCTGCACAGGGAAGGCAGGAATTATGGTTAATGCTCCTGTTGTGGCAAAGTGGACAACCCCTGTGAACTGAAACATGTGAAACAAAACATCTCAGCTCATTCCCCCCTGGCTGCACTGCAGTTCTGTGTTATGGCCAGGGAGAGAGGCAGGTTCCCACAACAGCCAAAAAAGCCACAGCTCAGTTTCAATCATGATGCTCTGTATGTATCTTATCTGCCTTTGGAAGTTTTCTTCACACAACTATTTTATCAGTAGAGCTTTATAATCTGCACGTTTGCCAAGGCCATTTTCCTTCTAAGGATTCCTAGCTGAGCACACCCACACTACAAACTCTGGGTTTAGCCTGGGAGTTTTCAAGGTCAAGACAAACATCATGGTAAAGAGCCGCCAAGTTAAATTGCACACTGACAAAGTACTGGTCTCTCAAACACAGCATGCAGCACCACGCCAGGGCTGTGCCACGTAAGGCTCAGGAGCTGGAAGGCTAACGGGGGCGGCCAGCCTTCAGGGAAGCAGGCTAGAAGTGGCTTTGGAAGCTTGCCAACAGGTCACTACATCAGGCTTTTGGGAAACCAGTGTCACCTTGAGCTGCCCAAGAGATGCTGCCATGGCCGCCCCCTGGCTCTCTGTGGGGTGAGTGTTCATCAGCGGCCCGGCAGGGACAACTCACGTGCTTGGGAACCATTTACTTCATCCTCAGCAGCACAGAGGCTTGTGATTAGAAAAAAGTGTGTCTGTGACTCTTCTCCCTCAACTCTCTGCACTTCATCTCCTGTGCTCCAAGCTCTAGGCAGGCAGAGTTTGCGTAGGTAGATTTGTCCTACATAGCCCATGGTTTGGAAGGATAAACACAAATCCCTCTAGTCTGTCTGTTCCTTCTGCTCATTTCTCTCCTGCCACAACTGGCCAATTTACCTTTGCTGTTCACTCGGTGCAGCATTTACAGCATCTGGAACAGTAAAAAACTGATGGGTAGGTAGGAAAAAAAAAAAAGAGAAAAGCTACTCTAAACTCGAAGGGATGATTATGCAAAGCTTTATGCAAGCAACATCACTGCTGCCTTGGAGAACAGGACTGGAGGAGGGGCTGGAGAGAGCTTTACAGCTTCACTTCACCCATCCTTTGTTCTGAATGTGTTGTACAGTTATAACTGATACTTAACAATCATTACCTATTTTATATACAGGAACAGGCAATATGAATAAGTACTGAGGTCATTTGTTTTTTTGAGTTGCAATCTCTTTATTTTCTGTGAGTCAGGTGGTCTGAGTCAATGCAGTCATGCTGTCCTCTATTTCTGAGAGTTTCTTCAGCATCTGGCTCACCCTGGCCTCATCAAACTCCAGGCAGAGAAATTCAGATTCCTACAAAACAAAATTGCAAAAGCAGGAGTTGAGAAAGATGATAATTTTTCAGAGATACAACAGAAGAGGCATAGCGCATTCTGCTTTCCTGCTGATTTATATCCTGTATCTCCTTTACTTCTGGTCAAGAGGAGGAGGTTTTCTACCTCCCAGAAGTTTGCAACCAACATACCAAACAAGAGCAGTACATGCTGGAGGCCAGCCTGCTGCTGCCAAAGAGGGCACACGTCAACTGAGCTCCACTCTAGCATCAGTGCAAATTCACAAGTTAAGCAGCAGCACTGATTTGTTATTCTCTGACAGGATGGGTGCTGGGGTGTAGTAAAAGAGCTACAAGGGATCTTATCAAAGGCTCAGAAAATAAAGCATACATAGAGAGAGAATTTCTAATCATATGGTACTCATTAGGAAATACAAATGTGAAAAGGCCTCCTGAGATCTCCAGGCCTTTGGTATTATCCACTGGTATGCCTGCAGTCACCAAGTACTTCCTGTGGTGATTCTCCCAGAGGAAACGTTTGAGGCCACAGGGAATGTGACTGCATAGCAAAGGCCACTCCGTGTGAAGCACTGTCAGTGGCAGAGGAACACACTGCAAGTATTTGGAACTGAAAGTGCAGCAAATACGAAGGGATGTTTCCTTATGAGATATTGGAATAGTTTTAGCAACTGGAATAGCTGAATGTGCACAGAATTTCTGTACATAGCACAGACACTGCAGGAGAGCACCTGCAGTTCCCATTTGGTTTCGAGCACACTCACTTTCTGTCATTATTTCAAAATATGTTTTTTCATCTGACAAAAACACTTCAGTGTTATTTACGTTCACAGAACAAATAGTTTATGTGCAAGGGTAAAGTCGTCATACAGATGCAAACCATCCATTTTTACAACTGAATTTCTCACTAAATTTCACAAGCATTCTTTTTCCACAGACATCAGGATGGTTCCACCTTCTACCTTCTCTCATCCTCACAAGGGCATTGGGTTGTTCTGTTTTTTGTAAAAACCAGCAGGCGACAGGCAAGCCAAGACACTGATGGAGGAGCCAAGGGAGAGTTCTGTGTACAATAATGACAAAAGGCCCTGCCAGAAGAATGCTAACAGGAAGGAAATGAGGTGGCAGAAGTCACTGATCGAACACTTGAAGTGCATGCAATGGCTGTGCCAGGATTCCTGCCCGACATCACTCACATGGGGAGCTACCACAGTTCAAAGGAGAAATCCAAAGAGCGACTGAAAGCTTGAAATGGAGGAGATAAAACGACACATTTACACCCAAGTCCAGTTCTTTAAGAGAGCAAACCTGGCAAAATGAAAGCATCGTGCACTGTAAATGTTTTTTGTCCTCAAATACAACTGCATCTCCCTGATGCTGCTATTCAGGCACGGGGAAGACCCTTCTCATAGCTATACTGGATGTATCCATCTTCTTGAAGCGTGCATTATTTCATGTGCTAACTGCCAAGGAATCCGACTGACCAAGTGCAGAGATCAATTATGTATTTAGTGTGAGAGTGCTTCTGATTAGGAAAGGTTTCATGGGATTAAAAGGAACTTTACTGCCACTTTGTTCAATGAAAATTCAGTATGTTGTAACATGTAACTGATGCATGTCAGGTAGAATACACAAATGACTGTTAGGGCAGACCTCAGCTGTGGCAAGCAGGGCAAGCAGTTATGCTCAGGCTGTTCTTAACTATTCACCCCTACAATATTACTCAGTACAGTCCACCAGTGTTTCATTAAATGATTGGGACAGCAACATTTGGGATCAATAACCATGCAGACAGGACGTGGATGCAACAGCTTTCACACTTTCTTCTCTTTGACAATGGTTGCTGTCACATACCTCAGTGCTACAGCCCACGTAGGAAATACACAGAATGCCTCTGTAGAACATAATTACAGCTGGACAGCACACATAAACAAATGTTTGGTGAGGAATTTCACAGCTCACCTCTATTTGGCAGTGGGCTTTCTTGTAGATTCCTGTCTGATTAAGAGTTATTAAAAACATAGGTCACATCTGCCAGAAGAAGATGTGTTTGCAAGCTAAGGAGATTGTGGGAGAAAGGCAAATGAAACCCTTCCTATGCTCTGCCCCTGGAGGTGTTCAAGGCCAGGTTGGACGGGGCCCTGGGCAGCCTGGTCTGGTATTAAATGTGGAGGTTGGTGACCCTGCCTGTGGCAGGGAGGTTGGAGATTGGTCATCCTTGAGATCCCTTCCAACCCTGGCCATTCTGTGATTCTGTGATTTACAGCCTGAGGCTCTCGGAAGCATCATACTGAAACCACATCACATTCCCACGCTGGAGTGAATCATTCTTACTGAAATGACCAGAACAGGGCAGACCTTTTAGGAAGGACTGACGGCACCACATGCAGCCCTGGGTCACAATCCTCAGCAGGATGAATCTGCCGCCAGACTCATGCTGAAAACTCGGGCTTTCCGGTCACAACTGCGTACCTCAGGTCATGTGAGCCTGTATTCCCAAGCAAGTTTCCCCAAGGCAAGGTCTGCCCATGCAACCCTTAAGATCTGCATCAGCTGCTTTTACAGCTTAATCACAAGGTGAGTGCGAGCAGAACCAAGCTCCCAATTCTGGTGGAAGTGGTTTTGCAGGAGCCTAAGGCATAATTCAGCTTTTTTCCCCATTTCAGGTTGTGCCAGTTAAAAGAGAAGTAAATTGAGCAAAAGGACACTCTTGAGTTACACTAAGACTGTACATGCCACCTTATGCAAGTCTAAGCGTAAAGTACAAGTAAAGCACACTTTTGTCCATAAAGCAGCTAAAAGTTGGCTGTAAGTATGGGATGATAGCTGTGTAATTACCACATTCTCATGTAGACTAACCTGAAATGTGAAGGAGGGGACAGTAAATCAGGCTGCTCAGAGCTGGGTTTAGTCTCATGTAACACTCCGTTAGTTTGCACAGTCCACAAAGTTCTAAAGATAGATAAAAAAGAAAGAAGATGGAGCTCTGAATCTCAAAACTCCACACCAACTCCCCTGAGCTGTCTTCCAGCAGCAGGACAGATTTGGTATCTCTGCTGTTCCTAATGAAGAAACAAGGCATCCTTTCTGATATCTCCGAGTGCTATAAAAATTTTCATCCCGTTTGGATGCTTTGCAATTAAACAAAACCAAAATGGAACAAGTCATTCATTAGAAGCCAACCCAGAAGCCACCAAACAGGAACATCCCCAGAGTACTGAGCACGAAGCTGACTGCTGACCTGAAGCCACCAAACACGCCATGCGGCACCGTGAGCCCTTTCACCGTATGGGAACCTGCAGCAGTCCATTTCTGTACCTCCAGTATGAAGCAGCAGTGCCGTGAAGCTCTGAAGCACGGTGCACCTGCCTGCAAGCCAGAAAGCTGGCACTGGCTGAGCCTTTGTGGAAACAGAAAAGGTCTTTAGGCAGGAGTGGATATGTGTGTCAGTGGGACTGCCAGAGCACTGCTGTGAGATGGGAACAGCACGTGCATACCCACTCTCAGGCTGGAAGACCAAGTCGATGCACAAAGAGAACCCCACTGCTCTGCCACTGTCCAGCTGAGCCTTTTGGGAAGCTGTGGGGTGGGCATTCACTTCCTGCAGCCCTCTTGGTTCTCTCCCCACACGCTATCCTACCCCTCCTCCCATTTCCCTTCTGAGCCCAGGCTATAAAAAGGAGCTGCAAAACCAACATCCACAAAACACACCCTCCCCCAGGCATGAATCAGGTCTGCCAGGTTGGTTTGTTTGTTTCAGTAACAACAGAGAGTAGCAAAAATATTTATATAAGAGAACATCTTGTAAACACCAGCATTCTTGCTGTCCTCTAGAAAAATACTCAGAAGCACAACTGTCTGTATCTCAGTAACTACACTTTAAAAAAGCCTCATTTTGAGAAAACCAACTCTCACACATTTGAAAGTCAAGAAAAAAAAACAACACAGCTGTTCCCTATTGCATCATTTGGACTCACTCATTAAAAAGTTTCCCATTAACTTCAGCTCTTCTACTGCTTTATGTAACAGTGGATTTAGCTTAGATGCCCAGATCCTGGCCCTGGGCAACCTGATCTAGCTGTGGTGCTCTAAAAGCAATGCCTCCTGTTTTATTTTGCTGGCCCACAATGTCAGAGGCAGATGGTGGGATGGCAGTACTGATTGAACCTTCCCACCAATATCCTGTTACGTTTTGTTGTGGTGCTGTTATGTCCCTTGCTAGGGAGGTAATGTTATCTTTATTAACAATTTTTGATACTGTGCTGATTAAAGTGCCTTATTTATGAAAGTTGTTTTCTTAACTTAAAGAATTGTGGAAGCCATGTCTTCAACACAACTAATGGTCTTCAGATCTCCAGTATGTCATAAGAGTTTAGAAGTGTGGCCTTTTGGGGGGGGGAGTCAAAGCCCAGTGATTCAGCAATAAGTGACTGAAATAAAAAGTAATTCATTTCTCACTTCATCAGATATATGGAAGACTGAATCGAAGAAATTCCTGACGTATTTCCTATAGAAATCAATCTGGCTGCTTTTTGCAGACCTCTTAGTTCCTCAGAGCTAAACAATAAATAACAAGTTCTTTACTTCTACGTGGCATTTCTCCTTACGGATCACTGCATATTCTGCAGCCAAGCAAATCTTCTACTTCCTCTGTTAACCAGGAAAAATACCATGCACACGTTACATAAGTAATTAACTACATTATTGGTAAACAAAGACTCTGAAGTCACGATGGTCAAACTTCTAAGCATTTTATATTAGCTTGGAGAGGAAGAACAGCAAAGGATACCTCCAAAACACTGAAATGGTCTCTGTGACACACTGGGAGACAACTCCGTGCAGTTCTCCACCTGAACATCTGCCCCGGTCACCCCTGCGTGGGCCAAAGGTAACCCTCACACAGCGCCTGGCCCCGGCACCATCAGCCAAACCCTGCAGAGCACAGGGCCGGAGCATGCAGCTCTGCAGGGAGTCAGGAAGAGAGAACAGGAGCCCTGCTCTGCCCTGCCCGCCCAGTGGGGACACGTCCTCCTGCAGGGATGGGGCTGCGGGGTGAGGTGCCAGGCACGGTGCCCAGGAGGTTGTGTTCCCTGCAGCAGGAAGAGACAGTGCAGCACAGAGTGAGGCAGTGGCACAGCTGCCCAGGGAGGGATGGAGTCACCAGCCCTGGAGGTGTTCCAGAACTGTGGAGATGTGGCACAGAGAGACGTGGGTTAGAGGACGTGGTGGGGGTGGACTGGATGTGATCTTAGTGGACTTTTCCAACCGTAATTCCGTGATTCTGTGACTCTAATCACAGGTTTGTTTCCACCAAAGCAGGAGATCTGGGATTCAATCTGTGGTGTCTTAACACCAGGTGAATATTGTGCAATTGACTGTACAAGCAAATTGAGCTGCAAAGCTACAAGCCAGCTGGGATCCCTAAGCGAGTGGGGAGGGAGCTGTCCTGGCATTGCCTTTTTTTCATTCCTTAATCATTAATAAGTTCTAATTGTAGTCAAAAAGAAAATGCCCAGAAACAGCCAGTGAGGAAACCTAAAGAACAAGCAGAAGGGTGGCACTGACCCGACAGCAATAATAGCACCCAAACTCCACAGGTAAGGAAATTACAAAGCACTGCAGGTCTCTGAGTCCTTTTTAGGCACCACACAATGTGCCCCAGCTGTGGCAGCTCCCCGCCCATGGCAGGCAGTTTTAATGATATTCAGTGTATTGCAATTCTTCCTCTGACAGGCAGAAATAGTAAGATATCAACCTTGAGGTTTAGGAAGGACCCATTTAAAGACTTGCATGATAAAGAAGTGCAAATCTCAGGGGAAAAACAAAACAAAACACAACACAGCACAAAATCAGTGAACATCAAAACAATTCCAAGCAATCCTACATCCAAGAAGGCAACAGAAAAGAAATAAAATCCCAGTCCCACCTGGAATCAGAATTGGAAATGAGACGCTTTATAAAACACTGCAAGGAAGCTTTTTTTTTAAAGACAGGTTCTGAAGTCATTTTTGCATTGATGCCTGGTAGCTCTGCTATGGAAACCTCAGACTAACGAGTGTGAGAATTTCCTACTGCACTGTCAGATGGCAACAAACAGTCCCTCGTAAACAAATCTCAACAAAGTCATCTTTATATTGTCCTTACTACTATTACTTGCTTCCAAACTCTTCTACGAAGAGGCCTCTCCTTGACACCCAGTGCACACAACGTAAGTGTGACTCATCTGGGCACTGAGAGTCTGGTTGCTTAGAAGATAGTGGGTTTACTTCTCTTTTGGATGCTGTATTGTCTCTTCCATGCAAGCACCTGCTATGTGAGTGCCTCAGCGTAAGTGGCAGAAGAGGGAACCAGAAATGACCTGCATTATAATTCAGGCTACAAAAATACAAAAAATAATGCATGAGTTACCATGGCAATGTTCTAGAAAGTATGAAGAGATGACCCAAAAAGAAGGGAAATATTGGGTTTGAGCTTATTTTTCTTCTGAAAGAATCAAAGTGGTAGCACATTGAACTCGGTGATTCATGCTAAGAGGAAATATTGATTGTCAGATGTTTATGAGAGTGACTGACTCCTGCTGCTTAGATTCTCAGATCAGGAAAACTGGGGGAGTGGAAAAAAAGCCAACCAAACCAAAGCTGTGCTGCCACAAGCCAAGCCAGCAAGATAAAGTAGAAGTTGCATTGAAGCTGCAATCCCTTTGCACCAATGGTGATCCTACTGCAAACCTTGGAAGTTATTTTTAGATCATTAATGTGGGTAATTCCAGACAAATTGGAATGGATGGCAATCCACTGCCTTTATAGAAGCATGTCTGACAATACTAAGTTCACTATTTTTAACCAAGTTCAGAACTATTTTTGCAACTATAACCATGGCCTTCAAAAACTCTGTGGCAAAGCGTAATTCTTTTCCATGATCCTGCATAAAATAAATTATTACCATACCAACCTAATTCCTTTGTGTCATTCTGGTATTATATGAACCAAGAATCTCTTCAGCTAATGATTATTACATCAACTCAGGAAAAAAAAAAAAAATTAACGTCCTGCAGATTCCTTTTTAATTCTTTTAATGTAAGATCAAGCCTGTAATACCACGGATTAAATAGAAAGCATTGCAGCAATTGGAATAATCCCAGGCACTAAGACCAGCTCTCTGATACCGCACAGCAAATGTGATGTCATTGCTCATATGTTAGCGACCTACTGAAATATTCCACTCAGCATGTTGAACCCCAAATGAAAGATGATTATTTAGGGTTTACCCTGCTGGTGCTTATGCCTTTTGGAAGCACAGATTTCTTATCAGAAGGTGTTAGGGGAAAAAAATATTAGTGTAACTAATTAGAAGGAAGCTTACTCTGAAAATCTTTCATATTTCACGTCATAAAGAATTATTAAAAGACAACTTTAACACCTTTATGCAAGGTGTATATCTTCAATATGGCTATGCTACTTTCAAACTGGTGATGCTACCCCATATTTTACCTGTAAGCCTTCCAACTTCCTCTCTTTTTTTTTTCAGTCCCTTTGATTTGTGCCTGCTTCCTTTCCTGAACTCATGCAGTGCCCGCATCCCTTTCCCAGAGCATCATCCTGCCACATGCTCTCCCTACGCAAACTCTTCCAATGGCTACTTATGTACACTTCCACCTAACAGCACAACACCACCGTGTATAAATACAGTCTGACAGAGCCAAGCTGTCTGTGTCTCACAGTTAATTATCCCGCATTTGTGATTAGCAATCTCACATTTCGTCTCAGCGCTGAGGGAGCACTCAGTCACAAGCGCAGCGTTCCAGATATTGCTAGGACACTGCTCATTCATTATTGACTCGAAGGAGCTGAAACCCTCTGTTGTTTTACAGAAAGCACCACAAACATCTTTTCTAAAATCACAACACAACAGTCTTGATGTACTGAAGTAATGTGAATGCTGAGCCAATTCATACAGCACCTTGCGGGGGAGGGAAGGGAAAGGTTATACAAGTCCCTGCTCTGCTGGGGCTAATGTAATTTGCACAAAATGATATCTGTTTTTGTTGTCAAAAAGCAAATTTAATTCTCATTTCCAGATGACTTCCTGAAATGTTATACCTGCAACTTTTTATACGGGCATATCTACAATGGCTCCTCGCTTACCTGGTTCCTGTTAGCCTTTTACAACACACTCTCATGCAGCTGAGAAAATGATCGCATAAAATGCCTTTCTAAACATGTTGAGGTCATTGGTCATCAAGGGAGGTAAAAAGGATGGAAACCCCTTCAGCTGTCCTTCGCTGACAAGTGTCACATGTCTAAATGTATGGAACATGCATAGTGCTGCAGCCTCCTGCCTGTTGAGAGTTCAGGTCTAACGATGGCAAGGTCACTTTGGCTGTATGACATAGAGAAATAGGGTCAGACAGAACTGCCAGGAAAGTCCTTCAGCTGAGTCTCAAAGTTCAGAATGGACCCCTTGATCAGTGGTTTATGTCTGAAAGATTATAGGTGCGATCAGTCCTTTACATCACTTAGTCAAGATTTCAAGCTATACTACCAGTAAACCAGAAAAGATGCAGAACCCACAGTCCATCAGTTGTACTCACAGTTTGGGATATCTACTCCCTAACCTTTCAAAAAATGTCAGCATTTGTAACAGTGCTCCACACCTTTTCAACATGGCTCCAACGAGCTTTCAGTGTAAGCATGCAGTTGGGGGATTTGCCCGCTTCTGTCCAAAAATAGGAGCATCTTCCTGGGAAAAGACTGTGAGAGACTCAGTTGAAGCCAGCTCCACCAAGCCTCATCAAGGGGCTCTTTGGACTGAAACAAGACAGGAGGCAGCAGGAGGCTCTTTTCTACCTGCACCCTACATGTGGGAACCCCTACATCAACCCTAGCACCTTGATAACCCATCAGTGAGGGAAAGCTGAATCCAGGGGCACTCTGGAACGTGCTGAATTCGGGTCAAGTTCTCTAGGAGCTGAGCTTCTGCATAAAATGTTCACCAAGAATGCACAAACAAGGTTTTGAGGGGCTCCTGATATGTCTGCAGCAACTTCTTCATAAGGGTTGAAAGATGCCTCCCTGACTTTGCTGGAAGACTTATCTTAATATTTTCCTTTCCTTCAGAAACACAGTGGCACAAGTACCTCCTATATGGAAAGATATTTAAGGAGAAATTCTCTAAACGCTGTTCACCTTCAGTATTGATCCTGGAAACAAACCGATGTGGGGAGGGATTCCTCCGACTCCAGCCTGGCGCAGGAGATGCTGACCTTGTAAGCTGGTCAAAGCTGAAGGCTCCTGAACACAGGGTTGGGTAATCCTAGCTATAGGCACTGCCATCACTGTTGTCTTCTCAGAAGACAGAAATAAAGTCATGGTAAGAGAACAGAAAGCATAATGCTCTAATTCCTGGTGCAGAAATGAGGACACGCTCCTGTACCTAAACCAAACACTATTTTGACATAAAGCATGTCACTACTGTTCTCTGGTTTTGCCAAATCAAAGCATCTTTGAAAGCAGAGCTGAACTCAAGGTTCTTTCAAGCCGTGCAACAATAAGCGTGGGATGGTTAACCTTCAACAGGGCGTTCTGCTGCTGCTGCTTGACTGGCTTGAGATAAATAGGTGCAACAGCACACAAAATAAATTACCACACCTCCTGAGTCCACTGACACTTCCTTGGTAACGTTGGTATCCACCCCTGGGAGGGTCTCCAGCCCAGATATTATGCAGAAGAGAAGACAAACAAAGAGTCAAAATCACCAGTTAAGAACTACATCTGTCTTGTAACTCTTCTTTACACACACCTCATTTCCATTAGGCAAGCTTAAAAAACGTCTACAGAGCGTTTAGGTAAAGTCTGTGGTCAGTTTTGGAGGTCCCTGGTCTAACCCCCATTTAGGAGATGGTACATAAAAGCTTTATATGGAATCATGTTTATTTTGTAACAAACACGGCTGCCAGTCCCCAGTCATCTGAAAAGTGTGAATTAGCCTGAAAACTCTTGGAGTCTCACATTGTTCCTCCATTTGAAAAGAGCTTTCAAGGATCCTGTGCAATTCCAGTGCCTGTCATAAGATGAAATCTTAAAGGAAAACATAATGAATTTTATGTTTAACATTGGCATTCACCTTTCTCCATCTGAATGCCCTAGAGCATACCTGGCAGGGCTTAAGAGGTTTTAAAAGGAAAAGCAATATAGCAACATCCATAAGTTTCACCAATCTGTACAGAGAAGCGTTAGAGACAGCTCTAAAAATAAAGCCTTATTAAATTCCCTTTGTATCACTGTGGCATTTGAATCAATACACATATTTAAAAACGACAGAAATACGCTCTGTTTCTGGCAGAGCATCAGCTTCTCATCTTACTTCCCAAAGCCATTTCCCTGCAGCTCATCCCAACTGCCCCACCTGGGAGCTCTCTCACTGCCAATGCTCACAAGGGTACCAAAGAACAGAGAATTCCATTGCAGTGTATGTGAGCTCTGCTGTGTCAGCTCTCCTCTAACAACACAGCTCTCAGTGGCACCACTGCAAGGTTATGTGCTTTCCTTGGGAGGTGCCAATCCCAAGCTAGGGGATCTTCGGGATGAATGTCCCTCCTCACCTAGGATCACTATCTTTCTGTGCTGATCTATATTCTTTTTCTATCTGTACTTGTTTTCTTGCACTCTATTTTTGACTTTTTGTTTTAAACCTGATCATGGTTTTGTCGTCTCGCTTAACTGCAACTGAAGAGTATCATTCTCAGAAAAAGAGAAGCAAAACAGGACCGAGCAGTGAGAGTTACTTTCACATAAACTACATACACACAATTTAAGTAATCTGCATTTAGAAATACCCACATTATCAAAGAATACAGCCAGAAGCTCAGTAAAGGAGCTAATCTTTAAGAGGACCCTGGCATATTCTGGCTGAGAGCACAACCAGCCTGCATAATTACCAGGTTGGTAGCATCCCCCAACCAGATCTTTTCTGTTCCCCAGCTCTTCAATGTTTTAGTTTATCCATATTATATAAAGGCCTCAACTACCCATTAATGTCCTCCCTAAAAGTATTACACTGGAAATAAAAGCTGACTGGAATTGAACAGTCTCAGACAGCTCAAGTGGCCGTATTTTCCAGGACACCAGACGATGCTGACTCCTGTTGGAATGAGCATTTTGGAATTAGATGTATTGAAAATCTTCTTTTCTGTCCTCTTCTGAGTCATGCATGCTGGCTCTGTAGTCTAACAGGCACCTGGCTCTGCTGAAATAGAAGAACAGATGAGGGAAGTGCAGAGCACAGCGATGAAACACTTAAAAACACAGAGCTCAAACAAAAATAATAGAATCACAGAATGTTTTGGGTTGGAGGAGACCCTAGAGCCCACCCAGCCCCAACGCCTGCTGTGGGCAGGGCTGCCCCCCACCACTCAGGCTGCCCAGGGCCCATCCAGTCTGGCTTTGGGCACCTCCAGGGATGGGGCACTCAGCTCTGGGCAGCAGTGCAGGGCCTCACCAACCTCTGAGTGAAGATTTTCTTCCTAACATCTAACCCAGATCTCCTCTCTTGCACATTTCCCAAACGGTTATTTAAGGCCACACAATGCCCTTGTTCCCTGAGCAGCGAGGAGCTGTGTCCCCCAGAATTCCCTTCCCAGTTGGATTCCTGTACCTGTACCTTGGAGATTGGCCTGACTTGGCTAAAACAAATACATCCACGTCCAAGAAATAATGTTTTTCATGAGGAAAGTTATTTTTTTCAAGGGCCTGTTTACTCACATCCATCCCCACTGTGCCAGGCATTAATTTCCCCACAGCAGTGCCAGGCATTAATTTCCTCCAGGGTACATGACTACCTAGAGGGGAAGAGCACGAAGGCTGGCCCAGCAGATGCTGTACACGCAGCAGTGGCAGCAGCATCACAGCCCAACAAAACACGGAGCCTCTGCCACAGCACGCTGTGAGTCACACAGACCCAGAATGACACACAAATGGGCCACTAAATGGAGAGTGAACCGTCTCTAATTAGGACAGAAGGGCTCATCTGAAAGCACAAAAACGGTGTTACTACAGGCTTGAAAAGAGGCTTGCAGTTCGGCATGCGTTCAGTTGAGGTTTTTGTGATTCTTCTTAAAATATATAGCACAGTAATACACTTAGGCCAGAGGCTTTTTTGTTCATTTGTTTTTGGTGCTCTCAGGACATCTATCTACACTCTTTCCAAAGGTCTGAAAATAGATTTTATGGGGACAAGAGGGACTACTCAGGACTTCTGTTGCCACTCCAAACATGAATACTCGGCGAGACCAAAATAATGACACTTGCTTCTCTTTAATAATTTGAATGCATGAACGTACAAAGGAAAAATAAGCCAAAGTGGAAAAAGAGTGGTTTTACTTCATTTTTGATAACCACTCTGTTTTTTCCTGATTAGTTTTAGAATGCAAAGTGCTCTCTTTTAATTCAGAAGCCTCCCATGAGAAGCAGGGCAGCCCCATATTGAGTGGGACAGACCTTGCACTCACATTTATCACTGCAACAGCAGCTCCTGCTGAGCATGACACAAAGCCCACTAAGGCTAGTGGGAATCAGTGCTGCTTCGGTGACCTTTGGTTCCAATGCACTGAAATAGTGGCACCGTGTGCAGGGAAGGCGATACTGACAGAACAGAGCTGAAAAAGTGCAGAAGCTGCAAACTTGCCATTTGCTTTCCTTTTTTTCTTTTAAATACAGAGTACGTGCTTGCTAATATTTGCTGCATGATGCTCAACTCCTCTTTTCTTTCCCTGTGTGAGAGGAAAAGCAAAGGCTCACGATGAAAACTGAAGCTGCAGCTCCAGCCCCGCAGAGCTCAGCGTGGGAGGACACTTGTGCCTGCACAGAATCCCACTGAAGTCAAGCAGCCCAAGACTCTGCCCACACAGCTCCCTTTGCTCAGCTAATATTACAACTCCGCTTTATTGATGCTGCAATTTCCACATTCGTTTCTATGAAGAGAATGCAGGCAGGGCTAAAATATGAAACCTGCATTACAGTCAAAGCGCTGCACATTGCTGCGTCTGTCTGAAAGACTCATCAGGAGAGCTCAGGACATTGGTTCTTAACACATTCACAAAATCAGCCCTGCCACAAGGACTATTTTGATGCCCAGCACTTCACAGCCTTCTTGACAGGCACCACGTTGAACCACCTTTTTTTGGAAAGAGAAAAGATTCAGAGGAAAGTTATCTAATTTTGGTTGACCTCTCTTTCTCAACTCAAGGGCAAGTGGTGCAGAAGCAGGAAGCATTTCCATAACTGAATTGCAGAGCAGCCATTTAACAATTAATGTGTGAACCACTCAACATTGGAAACTGAATGTAAAAATAAGCATGTGGGAATTGGAGATACTCCCACACAAAGAAAGACTACAGCTCCTCCATACCAGATATTTAATTGGCTATTTCTTTCTTTTCTCCCTGCAAGCAAGGGAAGGAGAGGGCTGTGTGTGTTATAAAAGAACATAACCAGCTCTCCAGAAGAAAATGGAGATGATATGAATGACTCATTGAGCTTCCTGCACCTTTGATGCAGAGCAGAATTCTCTCTTCTTTTTATCCACAGCAGTAATCTTACTTTTCAGTCAGGACTTGTGGTTTGGACATCAGCACCTAGCTGAGGGGCCCAAGGCACACACACTCCTCACTGGCACAAAATCCCTAACACCACAGCCTTGTTCTCCTGCATGAACAGAACTTCAGTTTGTAACCCTGGCAGATGTAAGGTCATCGTTCTTGCTTTAGGGCTGCAAGGAAAAGGATGCATCCCACATCCTCCCCATTTCTGTGAGAGGTGTAATACAAAATCTAAAGTCACTCCCTCTGTAAGAAAACAGGAAGAAGAGGAGAAGTGCAATATTGAGCGCTGGTGCCTGTTTTTAGACAGCTGCACTGAAGTGGATATATAATATAATATCTGAGTGGGCCTGAGTCCTCAAACCTTCCAAACTCGCAGGCTTGTGCTGATTGCTGGTCCATCTGCTGTACTCTTAACCAAAACATATCAACTTGCTTTTTTATTTTGTTTTGCCCAGCTTTATTTCCTACCACTTCTCTCGCTTGCTATCATGGAATTCACTGTTGGAAACTGAATGGGGATTTTCAGTGACCACTCAGCACTCAAACCTTTTCTATCTCCTGTGAACTATCACAGCTCAAACCTTGGAGAGGTTTACAAGATCCAAATGACTCCTTCTCAGCAGAACTGTTGCCTCCCCTCCGGAAATTGGAGAACTTATCTTGGCTAATATTAATTACAAGGCTGGGTTCAGCCCTTGTTAGCTGTTGTTTGCGTGTACCACAAAACCCACACTGATTAACTTCCACCAGCCTGCCAAGCCGTTTCAGGGCAGAATGCAGGACTATGCATCAGCAGTACTGCAGATGAAGAGAGAGGGGCACTGCCAGGACAGCACAGCAAAGGCAGGAATTAGCATTGTTTCACTTTTTACTATGCAGTGTTTCACTTCCAGGAGGGCTAAATTTGCTCATAAATTTAAAACAGAGTTTGAAGAATGGCTAAAAGAGCTCCAAGAAAGAACATTCATGGTAGCACATTGGGCTGTACTGTATTAATTGTGATCTACTGTAGACCTGCTAACATCCATTGGCCACTACAGAAACATACCTTAACTTCCTTGGATAAAAGGATTACTTTGAGATCAAGTACATTGGGAAGCAGCTCTACATTTGGAACTGCCTTCATCCCCACAGGCCCAATTAACAGGCTTTGAACCAAGTTGTGAACACATAAAGAAAGTTTTACTACAGTGGTATTTTCTAAAATATCAGCATGGCTTATGAATAGGGTGTTCTTGCTATAGTGAGCTGCTAAAATAATCAGGAGACAAAGACGGTATTTTTCTCTTCTCCCAGTTGATTCACCAATAAATTGTGTTCTGGATCAGGAACCAACTTTCCCATTTAATGGTGTTGGTGCTACTTTTGTACACAACCATTTAACAAAGGGCTGTAATTAAGCACTTATAAAGTACCTTACATTGACATTACAGAAGTCAGCTCCTCACTTCAGACCGCTGCAGTATTGGTACTGGTTTTTGCTTGTTTGTTGTCATTGGGACAGCACAACTGGGGCAGGAGGCACCACAAGCACTTGCTGTATAGCCTTCCACAAAGAACCAGGCTGTGCTCCTGCCAACTCCCTGGCCTGGAGTGACAGAGGACAGGCAACAGAACCAAGCTGCTGAACCCGACCCATCTGTGACAAAACCAGGACACTACATCCGTGCCAAAACGCATCCCACAGATGCTTTGTGGAAGAGGCTCTTCTGACACGCAGTTGAATGATGTGCTATTCTGAAGAGGTTAATATTGATTTTAGCACACTGATGAATTTTGAACAATAAAACGGTTGCAGACAACTTTAGACTTGTTCTTCTGTAAGCTCACTGGGTTTATCCTGTCACACACTTTGCAGAAGATGGATGGAAGAACGGGCAAACTGTTCAGCAGTTTTCTCTGAACTTCTCTTGGGCAGGTATGCTGATAGTGTTATCTTGGTACACAGAAAGTATTGCTTCAGTGGAACTGAGGAAATTCTGACTCAGCAGTTTTGAATCTAACTTAGAAAAATGACAACTCCCCAGGCAAACACAAAAGTTCACAGAGAGGTGAACTCTTCAGGAGGAGGAATAGCAAAATGTCAGCAAAATGCTGCCTGACCTCCCTTATGCCAGCAAGGAGCATTTCACTGATCTGGGGCTGCTGCATCCTCAGCTTTCATAAATTTCACTGTGCCACCAGGTAGTCTTCTGCAACTTGATGGCAGTACTGACCTTACAAAAGGCTTGAATGCTGGTGATGCTGAAATCAGACAAGCTGGGGAGATGCCTGCAATAGTGACAGTGACCTTGCTTCGTTTCACCCAGGTGCATCAGTCAGAAACCAATTTACTCACAAAACATTGTGTTATGCACTGAATACATTCTCCCTTGTCATAGCTCACTGGCCTCCTCAGCCCTTAAGATGTCTAGTCTGTATTTCAGGGTGTCTTAAGAGCAAAAGCCAACAAAGACCGAGCAGTGTGTGTGTGACACACTTTGTCTTACATATGCCCTTGTACATTTGTTCATATGGGCATGGTGTTCTGTTCAGTTCCATGTGGCAGGGCATCAAACACTAGAGAGATGTTTCCTTGCCTTCATTCCCAAGTTTCCACCACACCAGTGCTATCTGCAAGAAAAATTCCAGATCTCCTCTGTTCCAGCCACAAAACAACCTCCAAGCTTCATCCAAACCACACCAAAGCTCTCAGCCTTCAAGAGGACACATCTTAGGATATGAAGGATATCCTAAGATCAGGACATGGGTGGAGACCTTTCTGAAATAAAAATATCACCTTTAAATTGGGCCTCAGACAGCTTGACCACAACAGCCTTTATGTGATTTGCAGTCAGTATGGACAGTGGGGGAAATAACGATTGTATTTAGGATCAGGGGAAGAATGGGTTTAAATAGCATGTAAGTGCTGCAGTGTGCAGAGCACCTTCACCTCTGCTCAAATTACAGCGACAGGAAAGAAGCCCATGAAGGGAATAGAAGCTAAGGGCTGGCTACGCTTTTTCTATTTTAATCACAACACCAACACATCGATAGAATCAGGAGCTGCAGAAGGACATGCACAGAAGGGAGACACATTTCAGTAGGCCACGAGCCCCACGGCACCTAAGGAACCACAATTTGGAAGAGAAGTTAAGGACTTGTACATCATAGAATCACAAAGTGGCTTGGGTTGAAAGGGAACATTAAAGCCCATCAAGTTCCAACCTCCTGACGTGAGCAGGGCTGCCCCCTACCAGCTCAGGCTGCCCAGGATCCATCCATCCTGGCCATGGGTATCTCTAGGGATGGGGCACCCACAGCTCTCTGGGCAGCAGTGCCAGGGCCTCACCGCTCTCTGAGGGAAACATTTTCCCCTAACATCTAACCAAAACCTACCTTGTTCGAGCTTAAAATCATTTCTCTCTTTTCTATCAGTATCAGACCATGTAAAAAGTTGGGTCTCCCTCCCGATCATAAGCTTCTTTTAAATACTACAATGAAATCTTTTCAGAGCCTTCTCTTCTTCAGGCTGAACAAGCCCAGCTCCCTCAGCCTTTCTTCAGCTCTTCTTCATAGGAGAGGTGCTCCAGCCCTCTGAGCATCTTCATGGCCTCCTCTAGACCCATCCTGTATCAGCTCCACATCCTTCTTTGCTGGGAGCTTCAGATCTGGACACAATATTCCAGATGGGGCCTCACAAGGGCACAGCAGAGGGGCGTAACCCCCACCCTCACCTTGCTGTTACCCCTCTGTTGTTGCAGCCCAGGATATCATTGGCCATCTGGGCTGCAAGCACACACTGCTGGCTCATGTCTGTCTCGTCGCTCACTAGGACCCCCAAGTCCTTCCATGCAGAGCTGCTCTCAATAAGCTCTCCCAGTCCCGTGTGTTTTCTTAGAGGCACCCAGTGCCCCATGGCATGGAAGGTGGGACTGGGAGATGAGCAGACATCACTCTTTACAGCCTGCACCACTAGCAGAAGGAGACCCAGCAGCAAATCTTGGGCAATATTGGGACTGCATGTGAAGTTCAGGCAGCACAAGGCCCTACAGAACTTCCTCTCAAGAGAAAGAAATGAAGTACTGGTGAGAACTAATCTGTCTGGTTGCTGTTTGAGGGAAGCAATGAATGATTTTCCTTGCTGGAAGCCTCTCCTACATGTTAACTAACCAGGGTAAATTACAGTCTTCCCTCCTCCAGTGGCTCTCCAGAACTGCTTCTGAAGAATGCATGTGATAAAATCTCCAACATCCTTCCAAAAGAGTCAGTGATCCTGTAAGGGACTAAATGTAGTGTGACCACTGCAGAAGAATCTGAAAACCATAGAACTGTATATGTTTATCACCTTGTGCAGAAGAGGCTATGGGGTCACTGTCCATCAGTTTTTCATGGGACAGAATTAAAAAAAACTCATTTTCCATGTGGACCAGTCCTCCAGTGCAATTCCTTTTTACTTGTTTCTGGATGCCCGGGACTGTGTTTCTCAAAATGGTTATTAATAGGAAACTTTAAGTAAATGCAACATCTCCACTTATTCCTACAGTAAGAGATATATTCTTTGTGAGCAAAATGATGCAGACTTTTAAAAACTGTGGGGAAGGGTATCTTTAACTGTTGCTACAGTTATGGTGAGACATTAATGATATGGGTGCCTCAGGACAGCACTGAAGTTATCATCACTTATTATTCAAGTAAACAGTCAGTCAAAGTTAAAAATGAAGCCCTAGAGCTTCCAGGAACTGGATACTATTCTTTGAATCATTCATGAACAAGATAAGGACAATAAAGGCCATCTAGACCATTGCTCACCCTTTGTAATGGGTATAATAACTCGAGACATTTTCATCAGTACAAGACAATAAAAATGTAGATCCCCTTCAGAAGCTGTTGACACACAGGATGAAGGGAAGGAAACCTAAAAACAATTCTTATTTACTGGCCTGATTAAAGTTAAGTTAAATCTCAAGCTACATACTTTTTTTAAAAAAACAAGAAGAGACTCCAGTAGCTAAAAATAATAGCTGAAGAGGAATATTACTTGGAAAAACAAAGTTGTAATTAGAAAAGTTCTAGTGTTTAAAACCAGGGTAAGAGTTTTCCCAGACAAAACATTTAGAGGATAGTGTATTGCCAACAAACAGAACTGAGGACATTTCTTGTCATTAAAAAACAAAACATGATACTTTTCTCCATCTATAACCCTTTTACCTGACTATAACAAAGAGCCAGCATTTATAGTCTGGTCTCCACAGCCTCACCCACTACAGTTTACAGTTCACCCTACTTCAGGAGCAAAAGGACGCTGGTACCTGGGTCTTGAGTGCCAGGAACCCTGTGTGAAGTCCTTCTGTCTCAGAACAGCTGTATCCACAGCGACACGTGATGCACTCCACTCAATGTGATTTATTGCTATTAGGTAAAATGGCCAGAAAAGCAGCTTTAACATGTATATTTGGAGCTTCATTTCCATCACTACCCTCTCATTCCCTCACTGATCACAGAGACACTCTGTTATACAGACCTTACCGCAAACACCTTCCCGTTTTGCATCTCCTTTTCACAGGAGAGTCTGCCCCCCAAACAATCATTTTAATATGGTAGATTTGATTCATATTTGAAACACCAACCTCAGTAACTTCTTTACATTGAGGCAATGACTGCACAATTGCTGACATTTTCTAACAGCAAGCAACAGCTCTAATGCCAGTGTTAAAAGCCCAGAAACCTTATAAATACATAATGAAGCATCAGAAGAGCTGCTCACTACTCTTTCTGTTGACTTAAACATCATACTTTGCTTTGCAATCTAGAATTGAGTTTAACTAAGTAGCTGGTTGAGGATTAAATCCAACACTTCAGATCACAAAAACAGCTCAGAAAGGGGAAAAATGAAAGAAAAGAGCAAGTACTGCCTTGGGCACTTGCTTAGCCACCTTGTCTTGCTTTGTTCATTTCCATGCTCCAGGTCCTGACACCAATAAGCGACTGAGCTGCTTGGTCAAACCTATGGATTTGTGCTTCTCTCCTATTCCTCCTCAGTCTTACCCCAACCCAGAGCTGTATTCTGTAGGTTCTCCTCCACCTCACTTCTCAGGCTACATGCAAGAAATTCAGCTTCCCATTTACCACTTTAGTCTCTACTTCACGTCATCAATACCACAAGCTTCCTTCCCAGTTCTCATTAACACATCATCTCCCCACCTGCCCAGAACTGCAAGTAATAAACATCACCTGCCATTCTGCTTATACTACTCCTTCCTTAGGAAAGCCTTGGGTACGTGTTTTGCACTGACTCAGATTTGAGATTTCTTCCCTTTTCCTCCCCAGAACGTCTCCCACCCATCTCTCAGCCATGCAGAGCTCTCTCTGAAATACTTAGGAAACCAGGAAAACATCTACACTTTTTACATTGTAATGTAGCACTTACTCCTACCGCGACAGCTGTGGGATTACAGCAATGACAGCAGAAAGAAAAGCCAAACAGTAAAGAATGGCACTTAAAATGAAAAAGAAAAAAAAAGTTCTTTCTTCCTCTTAATCTTCCCTTGTTTCTTTCCATCAGCAGTTGGATGGCTAGAGAAGAGAAATGTTATCAGCATGTCTAATGGAATGGGTTTTATCCTGGAATCCCTAAGGCAACTGCAAGAGATGAGAGAAAACAAAGAAAACCAACCTCACACTTTTGCTTTGGAGCAACTTGCGTGTGAAACATCCAAAGGGTTCAGCTGCTGCTTGGAAGATTCCTCCCGATTAACCCAACACACTCAAGGCAAGTGTGTGCAGCTCTTAAGAAAAACACAGACAAGAAGCACATACACTGCACCCCAGTAACTGGAAGAGTAGGGCATAGGCATATTTTAATTGTAAATCAAGGATAAACTTTATCCCCAGAATTTGACATTCTGCAGTACTCACATGTACTGCAGAAGACAATAAACACCCCAATCTTGATAAGGTGAATACAGCAATCATTTGGGAACTAAAACAACAAGGAAATTCCCATTAAGCTTTGGATTTAATGCCTGAGTCAGTTCAGTTATTAGAAACAGATGTCAGTCCAAAGGGCAAACCTTTAGAGTTTCAAAATCAGAAATTCAGTAATCTACTAACAGTCAGTCGTCTTCCATTCTATTCTAATGCCCTTACTGTTCTGGTCATGGATTATCCAGCTCCTGCTTTAAAAAATTTACGTACAGCATCACACTCTGTTACATAATGCTGTAATGCATTTGGTGTGAGAACAGTTTGGCTAAGATTGCAAACCTGTTACATAAGCTTCAGAGGAAACTGGAATGTAAATGGATTTCACCACGATCAATCTGCTCCGAACTATAATCTAGCTTCCAAAAATGTTACTGTAGTTCCCACTCTGTAAAAAAAAGAACATTAAATGTTTGAGATGAGCTGATGAGAAGGTAGAGATGCTATTTGCAATTGGCAATGAATGAATGTTAGCATAGAAGTTTTTGCAATACTCGCATTTTTCCTTCAGAGTGAGTTTTATATTAATTTTATACGTATTCATCATCCATTAATGATGGCAGCTATCAAATCAGATTGATTTCCATTCAGAACAAAGCCACAAGTTCCTTTAGGAACTTCAGGAAGAAGGAGGAACTGCACAAATCAATGGCCTTCACCAGATGACAAAGACTGGACTCATTCCTAAGTCACAGTTTAGCAAGGGGCAACACAAGCTGACAAACAGCAGCTAATGGACAACTTCAGGCATGGATTAATTATCATAGCTGCAAAACAGGCTCTGCCTCTGAAAACCTGGAGGAAGGTGAAGAGATGTGAAAGATCCAAGATTAAGGCCAAGGAATCTTTCTGATCCTCAAACGTACAGATGAAAAATTGCATCCAAGAACTGCCTCCAAAAGCCTGGAAGAATGTTAAGTCCCTTTCACTTACATTTGACTTTTGTTTTTCTTAACCATGTATACCTCCTGGTGGGGGCATCAAACTTCATGAAGAAGGCTTCTGACCTTATAAAGAGTTTTCTCCTGTTTTATAGAGTTTTTTTTTACAGTGCGTGCTTTTGAAATTAGACCTCTAATCCAAGTGCACTTTCCAAATTCATTAGAAGCAGAAAAAAAAAAGAAGAAAAATAAACGAAATGCAAATCTGAATTACAAACTTCTACTATTACTTCCAGCAATCTTGATTAATTTGAGACTTGCCTATTCTCTATAGAGCAAGTGCCAGTGTAACACCTAAGCTGATGTGTAGAGCCTTGCTCCAGTGCATTTCACTCCTATTCGAAGGCTTCATGAACAAGAAGTTCTGAAGCTCTAAAGGCCTGTTTTTCTTATTACACTGAATTAGCAACCGGTACTTTTTTTCTCAAGAAAAAAAAACCAAACAAACCCCAAAACACTGCAAGAGTACATTCATTACTTGTAGATCTTGGACAGTTTAGCAGGTTAACGACTAACAGAGTGAGGCACTCCATGCCATAATCAATGCAGCACCCAATACACTAGCTTTCAAGAAGCTGCCAGTGAGCTCACCATGAACCATGAAGTCTGGCAATCTCAGCAAAATGGGTTAAGGAGTGTGTAAGGGAAGAGAAAACCACAGGTTCATTTGAGGACAGCCTTTGGGCTGCAGCCTACTGGGGCTTCTACTGGGGTTTGGCCCTCCCCTTGGCTGCAGCCCTCTTGACTTCCTCCTGCTGTGCGTATGAAATGAGCTTAGTGTGATCTGAGAGCTGCAGCCTTTGTACAGCTCTATATATTTATGCCTATCTAGATATTTGTTTGTAAAAATTTAAGAAGCAGAGGACTGTGGAATTCGCTAATAAGAGGTTTATTATATTAATCAGGGCTGATTTTGCATCTGGATTGCGTTTATTCATTCACATTTTTAAACAGATGACCCACTGCATTATTAACAAATTCTATAATCCAATATTCTGTAACATAAAAAACAAAGTTATTTTGGGCAGTAAACGTGAAAAAGGGCAGGACACATCTCCCCAACCCTTTCAATTCTGCTTCCTTGGTGCAGAACACATTTCCCTTGGCAGCTTCCCTAAATACCGACATCCTGCATCTCATCACAGCTACAATCCACAAGAACACCAGTAGAGCATTTAAACACAAATTGCAAGGAACAAAACAAGGCCCTTCACATTTGCTGGTAAAACAATCCATACTGCTGTCTGAGCAATCTTCAGAACACCTCTGTTAACTTGTGCTTCAGATCAGCTCTAAAAATAGCTCGCCCTTAAGAGAGCTTTGACCAAAACAAATTATCCAGTTTAATAAGCATCACTCCCTCATTATTCTCAAAACTGCCTGCTTGCCAAACAAAAATAGCAGTTTTATATTTGTGAAAACTATCAGACCTAAGGGCTCCCAGCAGAGGTGCAGATAGGAGCAGTGCAAGAGCCAGAGCTAAGAAATTTCCAAAGGGAATGCCAGCAATGGTCAGTCAGCCCACCCAGCGCCCTGAAGGGCTGGAGGACACACAGCAGCCAGCAGAACTGAGCAATCCTAAACCAAGTTCAGCCTCAGCTCCTGTTCATGGGTTATCAGGTGTTCACATTGAAGGCCTTCACAGCAGTGAGGTGGTGGAGTCATTGCCTCTGGAGGTTTCCAAGAACCATGGAGATGTAGTCAGTGGGCACGGTGAGGGTGGGTTGGTTGCTGAACTCGATGGTCTTAGTGGTCTTTCCAACCATAATGATTCTGTGATTACAGGTATCATTTGTGAAGTTAGCATCATGAATAAACTCCAGAACAAAGCCCAGATTGTAAATATGTAACTGATAGAGGCTGTGAAGAACATAGAGAAGAAACACATGAGAAGACGGTACCTTTCCAGAAGGCTTCTCATGGAAACATCCACACTTGAACAACCTGAATTTATCCTGAGTATTGTTCAGTGTTCACATAAATTTCCATGTTTCAAAGACTCCCTCCGCTACCACCAGGATATTTCCTGGCAATAAAATCTGATGCTCTATTAACACCAAACATGCCATGGGAACCCTTGTTAAAAGTGTATTATTCCTGCAGGGCCAGTGTCACGGTGGGATTTGAGCATCTCACCCAGAATAGATATCCCAACCCTCAAAATCCTGGAAATCAACCTCAATTTGCAGATTGCCAGCCTTCTGTGTCCATCTGCTGCACTATTTTAAAACAGCTCATTTGTTGACAAAACTTCACCTCCAAGTTCTAAGGCTTGCTTATTTTGGCCCCAGAGCTACTGCTTTTATTGGACGACACCACTGAGAAATACTCTTTGTGTACACAATGAGTTTCCACCTACTACACAGTCAGAAATAGAAATTGTTAACAGAAGATTCTTAACATGAATTTATTGCAGTGTTTTTAATTCATCTCTGCAAGCGAGGGACGAGTCATTCAACCTCTCCAGAAAAAGCCTGAAAACTGGGAGAACAGCCAATACCTGAAGGCAGAGAATTACAGAGAAAGAAGAAACACTTGCAATTAAAATGATGTAAAATGAAGTGCAAGTGGCTATTTGCATATGGTTTAAGAACTCACGGGAGCAGTGGGAAGGCAGCTGGATAAACACTGAGCACACCAGTGTCTCTCTCCTTAAAGACAGAGGATACTCACAAACAATTTTAAGTATCACTTGAAGGGATAAAAAAATATTGTTGCTGCAAAGCTTAGTAACAAAATCAGCACAAACCACTGGAATATTTTTCTACCTTTGTAATGAATTTCAAATTTCCTGAGTAACTGCAATCATTAAAGTCTTCTGCATTCTGTAGGTTTCTCTCTATAGTAATAAAGCAAATTCTTAGAAATAGTTACTTTCATTCCAAGCATATAAAAAAATGTGTGAATGCCAAAGTCATAATTTTCTCTTTAAAAGGTTGATGATTTCATAAAATACAGCTTTTGCTGGATCCAAACTATACATAGGCTACTTAGCTGCAAGTGCTCTCTGTTCACAGAAGCAACCTGCAATTGCAGTATTGGTTTGTGTTGCACCCTGTCAAGCTCACACAGAGCCATGCAGGTACCAAGGCCCAGCAGCAGTGAGCACACTCAATGTATGTGCTGGAGGATACAACCAAGCCAGCAACTCCATCAAAGCTCTGCTGAAGCCAGTGGTCAGAGTGATTTAGCACCTTAATCTCTTTGGCTATAAGAAGAGATAAGATTAATGCTCTTCTCAAGCTGTTCATTGAAGGCAAATAAAAATGAAGCTCATCTGACTGATAGCGTGCTTCTAAGAGAATAATGCAAATGAGGAAGAATTTCTGAGACATCCAGAATTGTAGCTGGGATGCCACAAGAAACCAAATACACTGGAAAGCACAGGAAGGTCCCCAAATGTGTTTCAATCCGCTCCTAAGCAAAGCCCACCACCCTGTGACACGTATCCCATCAGACTGGGCATCAGGGATGCTTGCTGCCCACAGGGTCAGTCTGGGGAGTGCAGCCCCCACACACAGGACTGAAACCAGTGTGATGCTGAGAGCCCAGGGCTGTGCTGTCACTGGGCAAGCTGTCCAGGACTTGGAAGAAACATCAAAAGCTAAAAATAATTTGTAATCTTTATTTTTAATGCTGCCACTAACTTCTGTGACACAAACTTTCCCAAACAGTTGTCAGATGCATTTTTTGAAGGAGATATGTCCAAAATTTCACTTTCTCAACACAAGAATGAAAACCTAAACATACACAAATGACTGGATGGGGTATGAGAAAGTCTATCTGACCTCCAGTTGCTCTTCTGTTGTTTATAATACACAGGAGCAACCACCCCAGGACAGAAAGAAAACACAACTTTAAAACACGCGGCATCTTTGAACATTAAGCAGCAGTGCAAGAACATACATGAGAGATGTCAACCCAGCAGAACCAGAAGAAAGAACACCACTGAAGGACAGAGACGGCAGTCTTCTTGAAGATTTCCAAGTGAAGAGACAAGAGGTTGCAGCATCCACAACTTCTCACGGTAATAGCAGGAGGGGTATGCAGCTGCAATGGGACAACACAACACATCCAGTGCTGTTGCTACAGCTCACCTCCTGGGGCTTCACCTCCCACTTGCTGAAGACAAAACTCCCGAGATTTCTCACAGTGGTGCTCTGGATCTCCTCACTTCTGACCCAACTTCTGCCCAAGGAGGCTGTGGATGCCTCATCCCTGAAGGCATTCAAGGCCAGGCTGGATATGGCTCTGGGCAGCCTGGTCTGCTGGTTGGCGACCCTGCACATAGCAGAGGATTGAAACTAGGTGATCATTGTGGTCCTTTTCAGCCCATTTTAGAGCACTGCTGTGCCTAGGTGAAGTTTTAGTAAAACCTGGAAGGTCTAGGGATATTATTTAGTGCTGGTGAGAACTCCAATGAATGAGAAGGTAACTTCCACCTTTGTATAACCAGGAGCTGTGCAAATCTCACTGCATCTCTGTGCAACCCTGGACTAAGGAAGACTCCCCAATACTGCCTGCAACCACTATCTCCACGAACAGCACTAGTTATCCAAGAGCAAAGGAAGAACTGGTAAAACCACAAATACACCCAGCTCCAAAACATTTTCCAAGAAGCAATCTGTAAACCAACCACATACATCAGTACTGTCTGTGACAGCTGAGTTGGCAAGACGATGCTGGGAATTGCCCCTATCAGACACCACTCTCTAACCCTGAAGGCACACACTGAGCACCAAGTGTGCCCAGCTGCTGCCCGGCTGGCAAGGCTGTGCTGCTTGCCAGGGCTGAGCCTTTCCTGCTCCGTGCTAGACAAAAATGCTTTTCTTGGGTGATGCGACTTTATAATCAAGCACTGGAACAAGGACTTCAGTTCAGAGCCAAGAACACAATAGAAGGCCCTTTCCTTTCCATGTGAGCAAGATGAATTCTTGATTTATGCAGGTCACCGTAAGGCAAGCTAGGTTTCAGAGATTAGGCCTATGTTTTTGGTGCAGCAAAGCCAAAAGGCAGTAAATTTAAATACCACAAAGAAAATAGGCACTGTTCCAGCTCTCCACCAGATCCTCTTCACTGCTGCTCTTCCTTCATGAGGCACCTCAAGATGGAACAGCAGGAGAATGGCCAAGCTCTGCAGGAAAACGCCTCTTCCCTTGCTATAAAGAAAGCAGAGGAGAGGTGGGTGTCTGACCCACAGCCACATACGTGGCCAGGACTGGGGAAAGCACTTATTCCTCCTCCCAGGCTTTATGCACATGTTCACACCCATGTATTCACAGTGAATACATACACAGAATCACCTTGTAGAACGCTTTGCCCTGAGCATTAAGCTAATGTTCTTCAACTGCACGAGAAACAACAAATTACAGCACGTGTGACAGTAGGCAGAACATGAAATGACAGAAATAGCACTGCCTCCTTTATTGTTTTCCTTCAGCTTTTATTTAAAGCATTTTATTTAAAACTTTGGAGATAAGCAGAGACTTTCTTTTTTCCAGGTCAAATACAATGAACTTGTCCTGAAAGAATGTAACCTTACTTGCCAGTTGTCCTTCAGACACACTACAGAAAGCAAAGCTTTGGGCGTGCTGGGAAGAGCAGAGACAAAAAGCAAAGCTTTAAGCCATAGCCAGCATCAATCCCACCAGCAGGCTGTAATTCCCTGCTGACCCAGTGCCAAATGCCAAGAATTTGCTTTGCTCACCACACAGGGCTGTGCTGCTCAGCAATCCCCCATTACCTCACCGCCTTTTTCCGGTAGGTTTGGGGTTTTTTTTTGGCAATGCAAATACATGCATAGCATGACAACGCAGGTCAAGTTACTGTAACAAGCATTCGCTGTTAAAATCTTGATGCTGTATTCAATATAAATTATTCCATGCTTTAAGACAAAGATAAGTACTCAAGGTAAACAGAGACATAACACTTCATGCAGAAGAAATAAAGAGATACAAAAAAAATTAAAGAGCCTTAATTGTTTTCGCAGAAGCGTTCACATCCTTGGTTGCAAGTTCAGAAAACTACTTGGAGACGTACAGCAATATTTTGTTGGCAAGTAGGGGTTGGCTTTTGTGTGAAGATTTTGTTTCTTTTATAACGTTAGAGGGCCAAATTCTTCAGCCAGCTCTTTTCTTTTCCCCTTCAATAAACAGAAGAGTATTTTTCCATTATTTGTATTACTATAAATGTGCAACCTTTATCACAAAATTGCACTCATTGTGAATTTCCATCTTGTTCTAAAACCTTTCCGAGCAGTCAAATGTAAAAGGCACACTGATAGAAAGAGACGAGGCTCCTCCAGCAGCAGGGGCAACAATGGGCAAACACCCTGCCTTTATTTAAGGATGATGTTACAGGCACAGCTCCTGCAGCATCAGTGAGAGAACACAAAGAAACACCTCACTAAAAGCTCCTTTCAAAGCACAGCCTTTTTTTCAAGCCTCTTGCTACTGCTAGCAAACAAATGACATACACAGCGTGACCCTCTGAAAAGCAGTGCAGAAATGCTGCCATAGGAAACATGAGTACTGGTGTGCCTGGGGGGAGATGGGACAGGAGGGGATAACCAGCAGCCATCTCCAAGGACATACAGGTGCGTGTTAGCAGCGCCAAGGAAGTGCTCTCTGTGCCATGCACCAAGCTCAAAACGTGGAGAAAAATGAACAAATCCCATCCTTCAGCTGAGGGAAACAAATAAAAATCCAAGCATCTCCATTTGATTCACTGCAAGTCACATTTTCAGACAATAGTGCAAGTCTTTGGCAGCAGGAAAAAGACATGCGGTGTGGTGAGACCAGCCTGGGGAAGATCAAGCATCACACAGAGAAGTGAGAATGAAAGTCCTCTTGAAAGCAAACACATCAGTGCAACGTTTTCAAAATTTCTATTACAGAAACAGCTCTTTGCTCAACTGATATTGCCAGAATGCAGCTACGCCCTTCATGAAACACAAGCCAGCAGCACCATGGACTTGACATTTATCAGCTGGAGCACTGCGAGGCAGAGCGAAGACAGGCTTACAGACAGAGCTTTAATTGAAACCTGGCCCAGGCAAGTGCTGCATGTTCTGGCGCAGGAGGGGTGGATGGGAATGGCTGCAAACACCTCCGTATCACTCCACGTGAGACTGTCCTGCCATGAAGCTGGCACCCATTCCACCACTTGATATCTGGCATGCCCCGTTCCTCGTGTTGCGTTTAGCACCGTTGTGTCACTGAATGCAAAGCAGAGGCCTTCCTCCCATGGCCCTGGTGTGACATCAGCTCTGGAACAAGCTCGTGACCCCACACACTGCCACTGAGGAACACTAAAGGCACAGCACTCCATGTCTTTCATGTCTTGCTATGTTCAATCAGTTCCATGTATTTGCAGCAGCTGATTTTTTTTTTTTTAGATCACTCTTAAGTTGGAAGTCTAATTATTGCCAATATGACTTAGCTTCCCTCTTTCAAGCTCCTCATAAAGCCATGATGAAAGAGAGTCTTTTCTGTTGAAATTCAATAGAATTACCTTCCTCAAACCCATGGTGACATGCCTGTGGCTTTCTTTTTGAAGGAGCGGGGAAAAAAAATAAAAAAAATATTTTAAATCTTAAATCCTGAGATTAGAAACAAGCAACTTCGCTCCAAATCAAAAGACCCTTTTTTCTTCACATACTGAAAACCAGTCCTCGCCAGGCCAACATGACAAGCTATGTAAACACAGAAGAATCTGATTTTCTGCATTTCAATGCTTATGTCCTTTGCATCATCCCAGGAGAAGGCTATCCCACTCAACTGAATTTTTTTTACTTGGTGGTTTCTCCCCTTTCTCCCCAACCAGACTTCCTAGTCTGTTGTCAGTTTATAGTGTTTCTTGCCTCTCGGCCCTTATATGACCCATGATACAGAAGCAAAATAATTACGGTGTTACAGTATGCTCATACAATTAATGTTCTCATTAAGTTGTTAGTTGAGTTTACCAAACTTAACAGCCTCCAAATAAATTTTTAGCTTATTGTGATTGCTGAAATCAACGTGTGTTTCAGATCAGGAGGAAGTCATGACAGGTTCCATGTGGTTGCTGACCCAGGGCCATCAGAGCCAGCAAACAGCAAACTTCCAGCAGAGCTCCCTGAGCCACACAAGGCAGCCAGACAGAGGCCTTCTCCCCTTTCCGAAAAATTCTCCACAAACACAAGCAAGCCTCCCCCAGCTCCGGCTCCAGAGCCTCCAGGAATCACTGAGGACTTTTCTGCCCAGTATCTGGCAGAAAGTTCTCTTTATGAAGCAATGGCTTTCTGGGAAAGATGCAGAGAGGGGAAAGAGGACTGAACCTTCATTCAGCTGTGGTGCTGCTATTAGGAAGCCCCTGCTGCCCACAGCAAAGTTTAAACCCAATTCTGAAGCAGTTTTGCTGTTAAGGTCCAAACACAACAGATTTTGCTGTTTTTTTAGGAAATACTGTTTTGGTTTTCAGAACAAGACCATCAGAAATTGCTTCCTGAACAACTAAGAAAATAGTGAAGTTGGGACAATACTGTGCCATTTACTATCTTTACTTTCAAAGTAGAAGTAGGAAAGAGTTCCTTACCAGTGTGCTGTTGAAACAAATTCCTAAAAGAAGGGCCCCACTGGTATCTCAGTGAGAATGCTTTTACACAGGCAGATTCCTACACGTGTTCACAAGTTATTCTCCTTTAAGCTAAAGCAGTAAAAATATGACAAAAAGATGTTGACAAGCAGTAAGCAAACCATTAAAGATGGATTTCTTATGAGATAAGTAGCATGACATTGCAGTTGGAATTATACATGTTTGTTGTTTAATCATCAAAGCAATGTAGCAGAAAGTATTTGACAAGCACATGCAGGTGATGTGGCAGTGTTTAAGATCACCATGGTACCTGACTGCAGTGCTGCCGCAGTGACAGCAACCCAGGAATCTGTAGGAGTTTCAGACAAGACAGGCTCTGAGGCTTGCTTTTGGATTCTGATTCTTTGCCTGGAAGAAAACAAGTGCCCAAAGAAAAACATTCCTTCCTGCAAGAGAAGAGATCCTGCAAACTGGTGAAGAAATATCGCTATTTCCTTTAGCACCCCAAAAACCTCATGAAGACTGCTGGCTTCAAAGTCCACAGGGACAAAACAGTTCCAGGGTGATGGAAGTCATAAGCAATTTGTACTTCCCACCTTTTAAATACAACATTTCCTAGGTTTAAGCAACCTGCAACAAGAAAAAATATGAAATATGCTAGAAGAGAAATAGAACCTTTGGCAGATTGGGTTGGAACTAGATGACAGTTACAGTCCCTTCCAACCCAAGCCATTCTATGATTCACAAATACACCCCACAACTGTATCTGCATATTGAGGCTGGCTGCTCACAATCAAGGCACATGGGACTGATCTCTCCCACATCTAAAAAGAAGTAACGGATTTCCATTTCCCTGCACACCTATGAGGAAGGAGACAAACAAAAAGAGGAGTGTCAGGTAGGAGCTGCCACAGCAATCACCTGTGCAAGATGCACTTTCCATAATGAGCCAGCAAATGATTAAGAGCCACACTGCCTTCTCCATGCTCAGCATAGAAACAGCCACCCCTATCCTGGTCCTATGCTGGGACCCACGCACCACATGGAAGCTAGTAATTGCACACGTGACATTTTTGATATGAAACAACAATAAATCAACAGGAATGCAGCTAATCACATGAGTAAAATAAATCTCTGCCTTTCTTTCGAATGGCTTGGATTTCCATTGAAATTACTTGATTTCTAGTCCTGCAGGAAGCTCCCTGGCTATCTCTGGAGCCTTCTCCACCCTGGAAATCTCCCTGGGTGCCAGCAGCTGCTGACTGGCTCCTAGCACACCTACATGCAGCAAGTTGCTGCCTGTGCACCAAGCTGGCAGGGGCACAGCCTCCAAAAGGGACCAGCTACTGACTGCTTAAATGCAGGCTTTCAAAAATGATGAAAGTCTGAATGCCAGCAGGTGTGTCTGTTTGTGAGCAGCTGAGTTACAGGAGTAGCCAGTGCACTGCAAGGGTGTGAAAGATTCAGAGGTGAGAAAGTAGATGAGGCAAAATGAAGAGCAGGAAAAGCCAGGACGCCCTGCTACTGCCAAATCCTCATGCAAATAAGTGCCTGCATATGAAACAAAGTGTACACAGACTTTATCAGCTTTGCAAAGTATAACATTTTCCTCCCATGAGCGCACATATCTAACTACGCAGCGCATCGCCCCCTGTGCATGACATTTTATTGATGTCAGATAGCCATGATGGTAGAAAACACACATTTTCTGTTGGGGTTTTTACACTATCACTTCAATATTCAAACACACGTCCTCCCTGGAAACACGTGACAAGTCTTGCTTATCCAGAAGGATAAACTGCACACACAGAGCACTTTGCTTTGATCCAAAAAGACCAAATATCTTCCTCAGCAGCTGACTTACTGCTTTCCACCTGGCCTGTCTCTAATTAGCACCTGCTAAGTCTATACAGCAAGCCTGAGAAATAAAGATGCATTTGAACAGGGGAGAACGAAACGAGAGACAAAATGAGTCTTCACAATATTAAGCAAAACAGATTTGAACATACTTGGTTTCAGCACAAGAAGTGATGTTTCATCCGCTCTGCTGACCCAACCTTCATCTCTCTCAAAAATACCATCAAGTGTCAACAGGATGCTGGGCAGGCGCTTGGCATTAACAATGCTTGTACTGTGAATTATGTTTACCACTGGGGAAAGGGGAAAAAAATAAATCTATTTCAGCATGCAACATACAGAGCTAGTCTTCTCTAAATAAATGGACCCATTTGTTCATACATGTTGATCTTCAATCCTCAGAACTTATCTTCAAATAAGTCCTCTTTGTTAGAGAGCAGAGGGCAAAAGAGGAAGACCTTTGTACAGACTGCTAACAGATGACAGATGAAGTCCAGAGGGAAGTAAAATAAGATTAAAAAAAGATTATGACCCTCCAGTTAGCTAATGTTAAATGAAACACACAAAGGCACATCCAAGGCACACACCAGTAGTTCTCTCAGTCTGGTTAATCTATCCAGCCCTTTGATGGCACCCTGCTTAAGCTGAGATTGCCACATGATCCACTAGTCCAAAGGGGAAAAACATCAGAAAGAAAGAACTGTCTCCTCACAGGCTTTACAGCCACATGGATCCCTAGTATGCAAAATCATTTGTATAGTCTGATGTCTCATTTTAGTTGAGTGTTTTGCATCCTTCATGGCAAATGCAGTGCTTACAATGCAAACATGCAATGCTGCACTCTGCCCAGCCCCAGCACTGCTGCTAGTGAAACCTCCAGGGTAACAAGTCTGGGTTTTGTTCGTACCAATCCCAAGGACAAAGCTGATTCTCACTTTAAGCATCATTATGTACAAAACTATACAGCTCAAATGCACAAACCTACCCGATAAAGCTTATTAATAGAATACATTGGAGCATTCGGTGCCAAGTAATTCCTACAGGCTAATTGCTTTAGAGTGTGCTCCCAGCTTGGCTTTCTAACGTGGCAGAATCATTTTCTCATTTTAGCCAAGAAAAGAGTGGCAGCACCTGTCCAGGGTGGACTTCTGGTGCAGCTGGGCAGCCTCAGTTTTCAAAATTCACCATTGTATTGCAGGTATCTTACTACACCAGTAATTGCTTTTCTCCATGGTTACCTACTTATTTAAACCATAGATTCACTTCACTGTCCAGACTGCATCCAGTATAACCAAGGTTACATTTCACTATGTATGAAGCATTATTGCTTAGCACTTCCAAATCTGGAAAAAAAGATGTTAGGAGGAAGAGGCTGTATATTACATACACTCACAGGGAGCACAAGTATCTAGTATCTAGGGAAACCACTTGAGATAAAAGCGCCATTTCACTTGCATTGCAACAACAGGGAAAGAAGAGAGAGGCACTAAAAGCCCTTTCCCAGGTTCTGGACAGGGAGGCATTGATGTTTTGCTCTGCTCTACCTCCAACTCAGATTTTCTTTGGCTGAAAGAATCCCAGGAATATTTTCTCTGGTGGCTCATGAATATCTTAAGTGTTCTGCCTTTATTTGCATGTAACCATTAGGTAAACTTATTAGCTCACGGGTTCTCGCATACATAGTGGCAGTCAAAGCCAGGACTTCCAGCACAGCATCTTAAATTCTTTTCAACTCAAAACACAGAAAACACTGGAATTAGAGTTGCCAGGCAACCTTAAACAACATTCTGCCCTTTGGCACATGCACTGCAATAGTCTGTGACAACCAGATCCCACTAATCCATGGCGTCTGGCATGCCAGAACTGAAACAGGGCTGCGTTCTGAGGCTGTGATCTGCCCAGGTCATTGACTGCAGAAGCTGGAAAACATTGGGGCAAGGCAGATGGGAAGCTGCAGGAAGAGAAAAAGCAAGATTTTATGGTTAAGACAGCAATACCAGGAGAACTGGGCTGTGTCTTAACAGGAAAGCCTGCTGAGCAGCATCACACCAAACAGTGTCACAGCTGCAGGTGTGCCATCAGAAATGTACTCTGGCTGTACTACCACAGTTGAGGCTCAGTCTGAGTGTTTTCCACTGAGTGCCAACATCAGTGGAAATCTTCTGTCCTCAGACTGCACCTCTGAAATAGGAACTGCAATACTATCATAACTGATTTGTATTTATGGGATTTTTGATAGTTAGATGGCTTGCCTAGGAGCCTCCCCAGTCATAAACATCATTAAAATAAAACACAAAGAAATCCATAATTTTGCATTCAAAGTACACTGAAAAAAAAAAAAAAGTTCAATAATAAGAAGGAACAAATGAAGACAACAAGCTACTTAACAGCACCCTTTCAACAAGCCCCTTATTATTCTGGGCAGCGAATGAAACGGTGACAGTGTGGGAATGAAAACAAACACAACCACAGCCAAGCAAAGGGCTTTGTGGGAGCATGCAGAGGAACTGCATTCAAACTGGGTAGCCAGATGAGAAAAGCAGTGAGATGACAAGGGGAAAGCACTACTGACAGGTCCTCACCTGAATGAGAAAGCCCTGTCCTGCAGTGTGTAGGGGAGGAAGAGCTGCTGGACAGTGCATCCCCTTGGGATTTGCAGGTATATGTGCTTGCAACGCTCAGCCCTCCATCCCAAGGGCTCTGCAAGGATATGGGTCAGCATCATCTGCTGGGACTGCTAGTGGGAGCTGCAGGGAGTACACAAGAAAGGTCTGAAAAGATGAGGTTGTATCACAGTCCTGGAGCACAGCACCATTCTCCTGTTCTCCACGTGATTTGAGTTGCAGCCCCTTGCACAGCAAGCTGCCACTGCAGAGAGATTAGCTCACCTTCAGCTGCAGAAGTGCTCTTCTAGTATGCAGTGACTAAGAAAAGCAGTGTCTAAAGCTTTCCCTTTAACCCCCAGAGACAGAAGCTCAGTCTTTGAAACAGATCTGTTTGTCCACTGCAGCCCAAACACTCATTCTTAGCTGAAGGCACTGTCTGCCTGCTATCTGCTCTTCTCTGGCATCCACCAAGCTCAACTTAAGGTGTTTGCAGAGCAAAGTGCTATGACAGAAAGCAGCTAGGTCACACACTACATTCAGACAATTATAGTGTTTCAGCACACCTGGGTTACTGCTTATCAGCACCATAACTGTCACACAGTGTTTGGCATGCTTAAACTTGTAAGTACATCTGCTCTGGTCCTGGAAGTCCAGGTTTGTTTAGTATGGCTTAAGAAAAACACCCATCTATTCAAAGAGGTTTTCTTCATCCTTTCATTCATATCTTGCATTAATTTTACCCCAGGAATTACAAGTTAAACCAAACCCAGATTGCTGTCACCCAGCAGACAGAGATTAATGACATTGACTCAAGCACTTCCCCCAGGGTTAAGCAGGAGCTGCCCCTCTCTTCTGCTTCCTAGAAAGAAGGGTGGGAAACCAGCCTGCCCATCTGGCCCAAGATGAACTAAGCAACCAGGTTCTGCCCACAGTGTTCATCTGAGAAGGGTGGTTGTGAACCACCATTCATCATTATCCAGTTCAAAGGGTAGGATTTACCTCACCAAACATCAGGCTCTACAGCTAAGGCAGTAATATTTGCTTTCTTCTGGAGTCCATGAAGACACGTGTTCTTTGTACAAGGGAGTGGTTCAACACAGAAAGCTGAAGTGACCCAGGATTCAGCTGTACATTTCAGTACACATGGAAGTTCGCTGGATTCAATCAGCATCTGCTATTGTGGAAAGAAATAGTAAGGAAAGCACCAGAAGACACTGTTGTACCAGTGCCTGCACCACCATTAAGACAACAGCTCTGCTTCAAGTCCTCACAGCAGCAGGTAACACAAAAGCCAATTCTGTCAAGCATCATGTTTGTTCTCATTGGATAACAAAGATATTTGAAGGCAGAAAAAGGTTCCAGCCTAATTAGGTTGGACCGAGCTTCAGCTTTTTCCGAGGCAGTCGTACTTTACAGCAGCCTGTAAGCATCATGGTGATATTTAGTGGAAATGTAAACGCTCCATTTCCATAAAAGCAGGCAGCTTAAAATTAGCTGCAGATAATTCAGAATGACTGCCTAGAGCAGAAATGTAATTTCCTGAAAGAGGCTATTGGTTTGAGCACGATGCGCTGCTCTCATGCTGTCACACTTCATTACCTCAAACCAGGTAAGCCAGGAAGCCAGGCTGGTGTAACTCAACCATTAGAGACCCTCCCCAATGTTGACTCTTTTTAATATGCTGCCTTCCAGCCTGAACACTTAAAAAAAAAAGCTATTATCAAACTAATTTTCTCAAGTCCTGTGGCATACTTAACAATTAAATTCAGCTTTTTCTTTTTCCTTAATAATAGCACTTAAAGAACAGCTCCATTTCTGAGAGTGATCCAATAGAAATGAAATCAATTGACTTGAAGTTTACTGCCTGTAAGCATTCAAATATCACTTCACAGGCTTAAAGAAATACTTATTCCAGCAGTCTGGCACATTCAATGAAGGTTCAGAAGCTGTCAGAGAATTTACTGTAATTTCAGTAGCAATTTATCAATATCTCAGTTGAATAGGCCAGTGCAAGATACTGGGAGGGAACAGCACTGATTTATATTGCCATACCTAAGCACAAGGAAAATTTGTTTTTTCCATCCCGTATCCGCCTACCAAGATCCACCTAACATTGTTAGGCACCCAATTACAACGTGATAAACTTCACTAACTTCTTCTTGGTGCCATTTATTGCAATTAAATCACTGGAAATGTGACCAGGGACACAAGGAGGATTAGAATTCAATTCATAGGCTCGCTGATTGGACAGGGTGAGGTGCATTTCTGTCATTTAAACAAGGTGACTGAAATCCTGAAAAAGTTGCATCATTTGTAGGGACTATATTTCAAGCATTTATTAACCAAATTATGCAAATGTAACTTAAATTATGCTTTTCTTGTCTTATTAACATATTAATGAATATACATCAGTGAGCTGAACTAAAAAGATATCACAGATTTGCATGTTTGATTATCACTGTAGAGTTTTACAACCAACAATTTGAAAGAAGGACAAAAAAAGAAGTTGTGTCAGTGTCTATGCAAAATCATAGCTTAGAGAGCTTTCTTAATCAACAACTTGGTTTGTGTCTTTCGTAAGTTAAAATCAGAATCTCCTTCTAATTGAAGAGGAGTTGGCTTTGGAATGATGCTCAAAGCAGTCATTCTCTGAACACCTAAAGCAGTAAGCAGGACAGTGTTTTAACCAAAACCACTCCAAGGATCTCCTTTTTTCTTTCAGAGAAAACAGGCAAAGTTGCACTTCAACACATTGCTCCAGAGGTATTTTCAAAACAAGCAGAAAGAAGAAGAGGCACACAAGGAAACAACGAACTCTATTTTGTTGATGAAATCTTCAACAGTGATCAACTTGTAACAGCAAATAAAAAGAAAGCATTTGTTAAAGCTGTGACTAAGTCAAGACCCACAGGGCTGCTCAGCTCTCCTCCTTGCTGCTTCTGTACTTTCAGTATCAGTTCATGCAACTCAGTCAAACCAGTAGGCTCAGCTCACCTTATCTCCCACCAAACCGTACAGTAAACAACTGGAGAATAGGACAAACATTTCAGTCCTATTTAGTATTAATGACTTCTGGGAATATAACAAAGAAATCTAGAAACAAAATAAACCAACACTGCTGCCTGAAATACCAAGATTCCATTCTTACTGCAGTGTTATGAGATTGCCATTTGAAATGATTTCCAAACCAGATACCTGTCCCACACTTCTCCAGATTCAGTCTATGATACTGAGCTCACATTCACATATTCATCTTCTGTTAGATATCTGCACACCTTAAAAAAGGCTGTCACTACCAAGAGGCTATCCTAAGTACTCAGAGTAGTTGCTTTATTTCTCACATTCAAGAGAATGCTAGCAAGTATTTTAAATGGGTGATCCTTTGAACATATGTGACCATAAGAGCATTTTTCAGTGGCATAGCCAAGTTCTCAATTTCTTCAGCTCAATTTTGCTGTAATTTTCATCTCAGCAAATTGACCCAGACTAAAAATAACTTGGGAAAAAATTAAAAAGATAGGGTGAGTATCTCATTTGAGATTGACTCACTTTCAGCTCTGCAAATGCATAACTAGTGGATAGCACTGTAGTGAGAACAAGTCACAAATGTCAGGAGAACTAAGTCCATAATGCTGGAAGGAAAAAAAAACCAGAACACATCTGACCTGCAACTTCCAGCTGAGATTTATGTATGATTTTCACTGCAGTTCTATTTACTGGCTTCCTCTTGATCAATGTTAGCAAAGTGAAGCAGACTGTGTACTAAGAAGCACCTGTAAGATGAATCCATTTAAGACATGCATACAAATGAGGTAAGTCCACCTGCAAACACAGATGAAATGTTGGAGCTTTTTCAGTGCAAACACCCACTTGTCATCTGCTGAAAACCTAACCTATACAGCACAGAAATCAGTGTCTGCAAGAAGAGCCTTGCTTCCTACAGTTTCAGTTCACTCCCTTGGAGTGGGGCATAAGCTTCTCTTTTTTTTTTAATTTTTATATTTTTTTATTTTTGGCCAGCAATTAGAATTGCATAGGTACTGCCAGGATGAGCAACTGATAGCAGTAACAACACCTGCAGAAGGAATGAGAGTTTACTTTTATACATATTCTGCACTTATTTACCAAGAATTTCATATGCTCACTAATTGCAATGCTGTACAGGGTGCTCTTAACACCTTAGCCTCAATGCTTGGGTACTTGTTGGTATATAAGTCTGTCCTTGCCCCTGACTTATCAAGTCCAGCGGCTGCAACTCAAATCCTTCAGCTAGCAACGTGGTAATGAGAAAGCTAACTGGGGGGAAAAGAATATGATTTTTTCTCTAGTTTTAATTGGGACAAGACAGATGACTCTAGAAGGAGAGAAAGCCACAGCTTGCTACAAATTAGAAGATAAATACCTCCTTGATAAAAAGATTACCCTGGGAACTGCCTACAAACCACATACTCCTGCTGCCCATGCCTTATGCTGCCCAATTTATTAACAGAAGTCTCTCACCACATGGGAACTCAATTTGTGAAAAAAGGTGAAAAAAGATAAGCTGCTGGCAAATACCATACAAGCTGCTCAAAAGGAATGACACAGCTTCACTCTTCCTTCAAAAACTAAAAGATGCAGAGAAGTTCAGCAAGTTAAATCGAACAGTTGGCAGCAATTTCGCTTTGCTATTGCACATTTTGGTTTTGCACCAATTCTCACACAGCCCAAGCTTTTTAAAGAGGACATATATATATATGCACATATGTAAAACAGAATAAAAAAGAATTCAAAGGGTTAAGCAGCAAAGAAGGGTGTGAATTACAAGTATTTCCGCATCAATTACCAGCTTTCCAATTTTCTATCTTCTGGTATTTTCTTCTGCAGCAGCTCTTCCTGATTAAAATAAACTCATAAGAATCCTTTGTTATTTATAGTCCTGTATGCAAATATTCTGGGATCTCAGGAGAGATCACGACAAACCTGGAGGGATCTCCAAAGAGCTTTACAGTGGCAATGTGGCACACTGTCAAGAGTGGGAGGGCTGGCCAACTAGCAAACAATTCTAAATGTGCTTGGCCAGGCAAGGCCTGTAAAAACAAGACACTTTGTCAGCCAGTGCAGTGAGCACTTACATTCATTACAACTCCCTTTTTTGCTGAGTTTTCTAAGAACAAATTACTTGCTGCTGCTGACATCCAACCGCTCTGAAGAGTGCAGATGGCCAGCAATGCCAAAGCCGAGGCTAAAACAAAGAAGCCAGTTGCTCTGCTGTATAAAGGCTATCCTGCAAAGAAACTCTAACTCCTTCCCGCCTTTTTCTTTTGAGAATTAGGAAAAACTTTTGCCTTTTATTAAAAACAGACTAGTGGAGATTACAAGTTTTGGTCCTTCAATCACGATTCCCTTCACAAAACAGAACACATTCACACCAAAATCGTGTGCTGCTTGTTTCACAAAAGGTGCATAGTGCCAAACCTAACGACTACCCCCATACTGCCCCTTGGGAGGCCTCAGACCAACAAATGCTCCCTGGGTGCACAACAGGTGGCAACACAGCAGCTGATGGGCGCCATCTTTGCATAGTAAAGCTCCTCAACTTCTACTGATCTTCAAGGAGCTTCTACTACATACATTACAAACCCATTCTTCTAAGTTTTATTTGAAGTTTGGCCTCCACTAAAGCCTTGCTCAGCTGAAACAAAGCTGAATCTCTAGCTGGCTGCTAAACATGGGACCTGCAGAATTGCACTCCACCTTGCAGCAGTGCCCCAGGCCAGGGAGAAGCTCTGAGTGGCTTCATTGGTCACACAGCCACATGGTGCCAACCTTCATGCAGCACTTCATGCTTTGATTTGTGCATCTGCCGTCAGTCTCTATACAGCCCTCTCAGCCTGCTGAAAACTGAACTCCACATCACCTGACCTAGAAGTTGAAACAGTCAGACTGAAACAGAGCATGCTGTACAAAATCAACTGAAACACTCTATGGTTCAAACTTCTAATGAGGCTAGTAAACAGAAAGGGAACAAAAATTCATGCAGTGACTGGATTAAACCAAGAGCAGCAAAACATCCAGTTCCACCCCAGAGACTGTAGACTGAATGCTGGGGTCAGTCATAGTAGAGACCCTCATGGCACATCTGACTGCAGGGACTTTATCCAACTTCACAGGTGACCTTAATACAGTTTTAAGAAGGTAAAGAATTTCAAGACTCCAGGACTGAACTGGAAGGATGGATTTGTATGTAGCAGTAGTTGAAATATGAAATAGATATATTAGAAATACCACAATTTCTCTTGCTGATATCAAACCTGGGCCACACTTAGCCCATATGATTGATTCCTGGCTTACTAAAAAAGCATTTGGGCAGTTATTTAACTAATATCTCAGTTTAATGCTCTTATCTCTGTAACATATTACACTGAAAAATCCCAACATCCACAAATAAAGTTCTGTTCTCTTTCATCAAATTTCACTTGCTTTTAAGAGGAGGTGACAGAAATTGAATTGATGAAGCAGTGGACTGCAGAGAGTACCATGCAGAGGATTAAGGAAATAATCAAGTTAAGTAAGCCAACTGTGCTCCAGTTTTCTCCTGTGCCGAGTGACCCATTGCCCTTTATGGTTTTTATTTGCTTTTCTCTGTACTGTGTTATGTAACTGTTCCCTCCAGCTCATGAATTTCCAAGGTGAACAAAAGCTCAAGTGATTACATTTGTCCTGGTGGCAAAAGGTGATTTTTTCATTTACTGGGTTTTGTATTTTTAATCACATAAAAAAGCCTGTTGCAGTTAAGTCTGTCGATTCAGACTCTGCACTTCCCACTTCTGGCAGGCACAAAGGTTCCAATAACGTTCATATCTACAAAGTTTAAAACAGAAAGAGGCTGGAAAGAAGAAATGGTTTGGTGGTTGCTTTTCCTTCCCTTTTGCAGGCCACACCGCCCTTATTCTGCAGTGATGGAGTCTAGAGCTGTTTTTTACCTCAAGAAGCGTCTCCTCACCCACACTGCTGTCCTAGAAAAGGAGGGCTGTCTTACCGGAATGTATTCTACTGCAAGGACTGCAAGTCCACTGTCTGAAGTTATTTTCACCAATAGTTATGAAGCAGCCTGACCTGAAGCACTTACACCTCAAATCCAGGGACAAGAGCCAAGGCAGACACAGTGCCTCCTCCCCATAGCACGAGCTTACCCATGACATCTTCTCAACTTCATCTTTCAGTGGTGAAAGCCATTGCTACAAATGACCACAGCCTGTGCAGACCATTGTCTTTCACAGACTTGTGTTTACAAAAGTAAGCCAACAGATCCTCAGTGGTATTCAATCTATAATCCTGGCACGGTAATGAGATTTATAGAAGATTTATCAGTTTGGGAGGCGAGAACTGGGAGAGAATTGCCCTTCCCACCCTAAGTAAAGATGAGGATCATGAACACCTGCAGAACTTGAACATGTGTAAGTCCATGGGTCCCAATGAGATGCATCCCAGAGTCCTGATGGAATTGGCTGATGTAGTCACCAAGCTACTGTCAGTTATATTTAAAAAGTTATGGCAGTCAGATGAAATCCTTTATGACTGGAAAAAAGGCAACCTCACACCCATTTTTAAGAAGGGTAGAAAGAACGACCCAGAGAACTACTGACCTGTCAGACTCACCTCTGTGCCAGAGAACACCATGAATCAGATCTTCCAGAAAGCTACACTAAGGCACAGGGAAGACAGGAAGGTGACATGGGATAACCAGCATGGCTTCATCGGGAGAAAGTCCTGCCTGACCAATCTTGTCACTTTATGATGGTGTAACTGCATCAATGGACAAGGGAAGAGCTACTGATGTCATCTATCTGCACTTCAGTAAGGCCTTTGAGATGGTCCCGCATAACATTCTCACTCCAAGTAGAAAAATATGGATTTGATGGGTGGGCTGTTCAGTGAAAAAGGAACTGATTGCAAGATTGTACCCAGAGAGTGGTGATCAATGGCCCAATGTCCAGATGGAAATTAGTGACAAGTGACGTTCCTCAGGGATCAGTATCAGTGCTCTTGCATCACAAATGACATTGACAGTGAGGTTGAGTGCGCTCTCAGCAAGTCTGTGGTGACACCAAGCTACATGGTGCAGTCAACACACCCAAGGGACAGGATATCATTAAGACAGACCTAGACAGGCTGCGGCAGTGGGCCCAGATGAACCCTGCGAGGTTAAATAAAACCAAGCGCAAGGTCTTGCAATTGGGTCAGACCAATCCTCAGTATCAGTACAAACTAGGGGATATAAGGATAGAGCACAGCCCTACCAAAAAGAACTTGGGGATACTGGTGAATGGCAGGTGGACATGAATCAGCAATGTTACTCCTGCAGTCGAGAAAGCCAACTGTACCCTGGGCTGCATCTAAAGCAGCATGGCAAGCTGGGCAACTGAGGTGATCCTGCCCCTCTACTCTGCAAGGTGAGACCTCACCTGGAGTAATGCATCCAGATGTGGAGTTCTCAGTACAGAAAAGATGTGGACCTGTTTGAACATGTCCAGAAGAGGGCTGCAAAAATGATCCTAGGGATGGAACACCTCCCCCTCTATGAGGACTGGCTGAGAGCTGGGGCTGTGCAGCCTGGAGAAGAGAAGGCTCCGGGGAGACCTGAGAACGGCCTTTCAGTATCTGAAGGGAGGCTATAAGAAGCAAGGGGACAGACACTTCAGCAGAGTCTGTTGTGACAGGACAAGGGGAAATGGATTCAAACTAGAAGAGGGGACATTAAATTGGCTATAAGAAGATTTTTATACTACTGGCGCAAGCTGCCCAGAGAGGTGGTGGATGCTCATCCTTGAAAACATCCACAGTCAGGCTGGACAGGGCTCTGAGGTGTCCCTGTTCATTGCAAGGCAACTGGACTAGATTGCCTTTATAGGTCCTCTCCAACTCAAAAGATCCTATGATGGTACGAAGCTAAATAGCAGGATTTTGGTTACACTGTGAAAGCATATTCAGTTTTAATATTTGCAAATGTGTGTGAATTCAGCTCATCGTATGTATGCCTGGTGGACAGCTGATGGAAGTTTTCATCGAAACTTCTGTAGAATATACGTAATTAACAAGTTAGAAATGACACCAAAACAATTTCATTCTTCCTCAAAACAGCAAAAATAGTAAAGATTCAGTCATACAAACTAAAAGTCAATCAAATTCCAGGCTTCAGAGTATAATCTTGTGACCTTCAGAATTCTAATCGCATTTCACTTTCCACGTACAGCACATGACATGGTCATTACAAGTTCTCTAATTTACTCTGAGTTATCAGGATCTGGACCCAGTCACAAGCAGACATCGTGATGTGACAAACCTCAGGTAAACCACAAGCTGACAGTTCTTAACTTTTCAGCACCTCACAAACACTTGTACTGGTAAAGGGTTAGTTATCTGTTAAGTCTGTTTATCAGAAAATATTTATCTCACTAGTGAGAATTTAGTGTAACAAAATTATCATTAGATCTTCTATTCATCGAAATCTGTTATTAATGTTTGTCTGTTTTGTATGAGGATTATATGCTTGTTTTATACGAGGATTTCAGTCTTCAGAAAAACGATATGGTATGTGAGGCTGCTCTTTACCATTAATTTTGAATGAAATTATTCTGATTTCATAGCATGCTGCAGCATTTAGTATTTGCTCTGTGGTAGTAATCGCTATCAGTACTCACATTAACTACGTTTTATGATACCTGTGTCAGGTGGATACAAGCATTTTAAAACCAGAAAAGAAGAAATATACAATGCTTTGGGGAAAAAGAGAAGTTTTGCAAATCCCGAAGTCAGTATTTGAGATGAAATTATTGATGAAGTATTGACAAAAAAGGCCATAATCCTGATGCTGTTCCCTTAAGTCTTTATAGAAAGAATCCTGCAGTAGAATTCCTGATTTCATGCGAAGGGAAGCACAAAAAATACTCTGTAGAGCTCATGATTGTCAGGAAAGCATCAGCAGAGCAGTTCCAGCATCTGATACACATCATCTGAGTCAGTGCCAGCCCTGCTGAGCTGCACGGGTAAACGACACATGACATCATGAGTGACAATTTCTGGGTAAAATATTCCTAATCATTTCCAATTGCACACAGCCAACAAAAAAAGTCTGCCAGCAAGTCAGGCTAGCAGGAGGGAGACAAGAAAAAGAACGTGACAAACCTTGTAAAAAAAGTTTCAATATCTGTTACTACCACAGTGTGGTACGTCAGTGTGTTATTTTTTTTCCTCTTAATATTGACAAGGTCAGATATAAATCTGTAACTGGAAAAAGAGCTTCCTGAAGGCAAAGACATAAGGAGAGTGGCTCTCCTCGTTCACCACTCCAGCCCTCCCCACACATATGCATCCTGCTGAAATTTCACACACAAAAACACTCAGAGAACAAGATTGAAAGGACACAAAGTGGGCAGGGAGATATAGATGGTTTTAAAAGTAAGGTACAGAAGCCATTCTGAAAAAAAAAAAAAACAAAACAGATGGGCTGTTAAAAAGAAAGAATGAAATGGACTGGCAGCAAGGAGCATAGAATATCACTTATTGTTAATGCAAAATGAAAGCTAAAGTGCAACTACTTAAGGCTTCTCTTAGTCATATTGTCAAAGAAGAAAGGCTTTTAAGGCAGAGCAATCATCATGGCTAGCTTGTTCATCTCTTTTAACCAGGATGTACAATGCATACACCAGCAGCATCAAGGAGACTTTAAATGTCACTGTAAAATATTTACTGGAGAAGTGTTTTAAAAGCACTAAGAGCTTTTAAAAGGGGCTCATTCTTCTAAAGGATGGCAAAAATTAATTCATTCAAGTTGTAATGAACTCTCAAAACCAGAAATATCTTTGCTCCATTAGAAAACATAATATTGAACATACTTCACTCACAGGGTGGTGATGCACTGGAACAGGCTGCCCAAGGAGGTTGTGGATGCCCCACCTCTGGATGTGGCTCTGGGCAGCCTGGTCTGGTGACCCTGCACATGGCGGGGGGGTTGAAACTGGATGATCTTTACAAACCTTTTCAACCCAGGCCATTCTATGATAACACACATAAACTTGGCCTATTTATGAACCAGATACTTGAAATTCCCCTTTTCTAGCCATATTAAGCGTTGCATATAAACTCTTCCTTCCCATCATAGAAGAACTGATCAATTCAGAGGTGTAAAAAAGTGGTTACATAAGTGGGACCTAAACCCAATCCAGACAGAGACACTGAGAAGAATCAGAGTGACTTCAAACGCTGGGAAGTATAGCTCCTACAGAGGATTGCTTTGCTTCTGTTGTAACATAAAATATTCATGTTAATTCGCTGCACATCATTGCAGTTGTATACTCCCCTGCTTTCAAACATCCAAAGGAAAACTGCCTATTCTCTTGAAACAGTCAGCTTTCTTCTACGGATTCATATCTTCACTATTCACCAAATCAAATCTATGACTGACAGTTTTTACCTTTCAGAAATGCCACTCTCTCTGTTTCAGAAAGATATTAGCATATGTACTTTTGATGTGCTACAAAACTGGCTTTTTAGAACTGATGTAAGTGTGCTAACGATCTAGTAAAAATATATAAAAAGGCTATAAAGGCTGATGAAGAGTTTCAAGTTGATGGGCTGGATTCAGCATGCAAGAACAACCTGCTCATCCTCCAATAGCAGTCTCTGCTTCCACCTTCCCAGGAGTCCCCAGATACGTGAGGGAGAGGCTGAGAGCTGGATGAAGCAATCTCACAAGCTGATTACTACTGTTTGGTCCCAAAGGTCCTACAACTCCCCTGCCCCAGCCCATCATACAAGGGTGCATTCTTCTGAAAGCTTTTCAGCTGGGAACTGATTTAATCCAAAGCTGAAGACTATGTGAGACAGCAGCTTCTTAAACATAACTTTTGACTCAAGTGGTGATAACAGTAATTATCCCACAATTATTTCTGTAAATACAGTCTCTTAATACCCTTTTTGCACCAGACATCAGGCTTGCTGACAGCTCACTGCTGCACTGTCCTCAGCAAAGATGTTACCCATTACATCCCTTCCTTGGTACATTTGAAATGACATCACGCTGCTAAATTAATTCATTCTGGTTTTGCTGCAGTGTTCTTTGTTACAAGAAATGACTGGTTCGGAAGTATCTATTCTTGATTCATCTTCATATTCCCTTTATCTCTGCACAGGGTGAGACAATTACAAATGTACTTACTGATTGATGTTACTGTAAAAATACATTATTGGGGAAAAACAGCTTCTAAATAGGAATCTCTAACTGCATAAGTCCCTTATGATATACAGTGATGGTTCTGAGTTGAGTGGAGTTTTTTGTTTGTTTTTAAACAGCACAGGTATTCTGAGTTTGCTCATTAATTAATTCTGATGTACTTACTATAATCTTTTTTCCTTCCTCCATTGGAATGGAGGGCAAAAAAAAATAAAGGGAAGAAAAGCAGACCAAAGAAGTACCTTCAACAATACATACTGCCTTACTTGTACTTTCATTCTAGCCTTGGTATGGTCAGACAGTTCCAGTAAAACCAGTGAGTCTGCACAGGTACAGTCCACATCCTGTAAGCTACCAAAATATTACAAAGCCCAAAGGAAACTCACTCGGTGTTAACTGTGAGCATCAAAACCCAAGAATGCTCACAGTGTGGATTGCACTAGCTACTGGTAAGAAGTGAGTTTTAAGATTCACTAATGCCCTGCAAAGGAAAAATATAGCAAACTGAAAAATACAGGAATCTGCCTACAGGAATCTGTCTACAGGATCTGCCAGGAAAAGAAATTTGAAAAGGGGAAGCCATGCCTTCAGATGTTGGTTACAAAGATTAAAAAGAAATGCAGAGTTCAACACTGATGGAGCAACATATCTTTTTCCGGCAGTTAAGACCAGATCATGTAATATAACCAGTAATAAAGATCTACTTGTTAGAAGAAAACAGGCAGCAAGTAAAATAAAGGGGAGTTTTCCCCCTCCCTTGTCCTAAAAAGTGAAGATGCTCAACCATTTTTGGCATGTGAATTCTTTTCAGCTTCCACTTGGCAGGCATTATCCAATTTTAGCATTTGATTAGTTTTGTTGTTTATTTTTAAAGAATTACCAACTGACTTTGACTTTGCAGCACGTGGAATACAATTTTATTAATCATAAATTTAAATACAAATTTAATATAATTGCTAACATGATTAATTTTATATTTGACTTTTGTGTTCTCATATTTTCCAAGCTGAAAGTAAGGAGAGCTCTAAGCATAAGTACAATGATAAGCAAACACTGCATTCACCACACAGGTGTCCAAAGATGAAACAAGTTCAAGAACATTAAGGGCCCAATGGTGAGAAATCTACTGAATTGATTTGGAGGCAGAGAATTCAGCAACAGGCAAAATATCTCATCCCAAACATAACTAAGTTAGGTTAACATACTTCACAAAATAAAGCTTACCTGACCGTTTTTCCCCAGTTCCATTTCAACTATTGCAACTGGAGTATTTATCTGATCAACGTGTCTTGACTGTGACTTCAGATCCACTCTCCAGTTCATGTTTTTCAAGACGTTATCCCAGCGGCTTTGATTTACCAGGCTCTCATGGATCCTCACTCGGTGGTTTTTCCAAAATTTGGCAATGACCGCAGCTTGATCCGACGTGATGCCACCTTGCTTTTTTGTTTGGGCAGTGAGAAAAGCTTCCAGCTGATTCAAATCCATATCAGCTGAAGCAATTGACTGTAGGGAAAACAGGAGAAGAGAAAGGGAAAAGCTTGCTTACAAGTACTCTTTAAAATTCTAAGCTGAAGGTTGTATCTTTAGGGCTTTACAAATGTATTTTTGAAGGATAGCAGAGGCAAGTCTCAGTCACGGAAATAACAACTTCCATTAAACTCATTTTGCAAGCGCTTACGCTACTTAACCCAGACTCCTGCCTCAGGACAGCTAGATCTCTTACAATGAGGAGAAAACCAGGAATTCCTTTGGATATGAAGCACGCGGTAGGAAGAACATTTTCACTGCAAGCTCAGCCATATTCTTCAGTGTGCCCTAGTGATACCAATTGGTCTGTACTGGGTGGCTGGGGCAGACATCTGGGGTGATACTGCTGTCCTGATGGCCTGTTGAACAGGAAGGCACGGGCATGCCTTCGGCCAAGGTTGGGACAAACTGGGAGAAACCCCAGCTCATTACGATATTCACAATTTTTCCACCAATGTTTCTAAGGCTGATAATTCTATATAGCCTTAAGTTAGCATTGCTTAACTGGCAGTGGTTGCTAAATACAGCTTTGAAGAGAAGACAGGACGTGAAGGGAGGAAACTGTGGTTAAGTTTTCTCACTGTCATTTCAAGCAGACACTTGTTTCATACTCACACAAAATGGATGTGACTCATCTTTAACAAACATGCTGCCTCCAAGCACGCATGGATACAGAGCACAACAAGGAGATAAAAGGCTAAAAATCTTGGGACTTGTATCAATTTAATTTTCCTTGATGCTGTATTCCTGCTGTTGTACTCTCTAGGTTACCAGTAGGGTACAAAGCCCTTGGTCTGAAATGCTCCTGGTTTAACACAGGACCACTAAATACCTTACAAGGGATGCCTGCAAGATATCTTGCACTGAATTGCAAGGGACCCACAGGGATCACCAAGTCCAACCCCCACCTCCAAACTGCACCTCCCAAACCCAAAGTCTGAGAGCAGTGTCCCAGTGCTCCAAGTCCTGCCAGCTCATGCTGTGACCATCGCCCTCTGGGGCAGAACCTTTCCCTAAGCTCTCTGCAGCACAGCTCCATGCTGTTCCCTCCACACAGCAGAGCTCAGCGCTGCCCTCCGCTCCCTGTGAGGAGCTGCAGCCACCATCAGGGCTTCCCTCAGCTCCTCTGCTCTGCACTGAGCAAACCCGGGGGCCTCAGGCACTCTGCATAGACCCTTCCTCATCTCTGTAGCACTTTGCAGAATCCAGCATTTGCTATCATTGAACTTCATACAGTTGACCGATTGCCCAGCCCTCTAATTGGTCTAGATCTCTCTGCAGGGCTTCCCTCCCCTTAAGGGAATCAACAACTCTTCTCAATTTAGTATCATCAACACAGTTGCTCAAAACCCCTTCTAGTCCTACATCCAAGTCATTCATAAAAACACTGAAGTGCCCCTACAACAGAGCCCTGCAGAACCCCAGCAGCGAGCAGCCACCAGCCTGCTGTAACCTCATTTAATGTAACCCATCAGCCAGCTGCTCACCCATTGCACAATGGTTTTGCCAAGCTGTATGCCAGGCATTTCGTCCAGAAGAACACTGCGAGAAACAGCACAAAAGCTTTGCTGAAATACAAAGAGATTACATCAACTGGCTTCCCCAGTCAGTGAGATGGGTAACCTTGCCATAAAAGGAGATTAAGTTGGTTAAAGAGGACTTTTCCCCTTGTGAACCCATGCTGGCTGTGACCAGTGACTGCACTGTCTTTCAGGTGTTTTTCAGCAACTCCCAGAATAATCTTCAGCACCTTCCAAGCAAAACAAAATATACCAGAACCTTTTAAAGCTGCTGTTCAAAACGAGGCCTAGCACGGAGGCAAGACCTGCATAGTGATGAGCAAAGTGCCAATCTCACTCCCAAAGCCTCCCAGTAGTAAGGAGGTGACTGCAGCAGCCAGCCAACAGAGCACAAAGCACACAATCCTCTCTCCCAGTCTGAAACACAACAGCAGATTAAAAACAAGAAAAAGCCCCAAACAAAGAGCTCGCACATCACGCAAGTGGCACAGAACAGCAGCAGGAGGTTTGCTGCTTGGAAGCAACTGAAGCCAACAATAACACACACTTATCTCCAGCAGATACACCACATCCTTTTTACTGTGAGTTTATTCAAGAGAAAAGCAAATCAAAAGCAAATCCTCCTCCAAAGCACAACACACACCTTGTGATCTGCAACAGAGTTCAGCCTTTTATCACGCAGCATAAGATCCGCCTCCTGAACCTTGGGTACTGTTTAATTTAAGAGGGAAGCTCTGCCTTCCCAAAGTTGCAAGATGCAGCAGCTGCCATCTGTTACACAATTAAGAAAATAAACAGCTACCTGTACTTGAAACAACTGCTCTGTTCTATCACAATTCCAGCTTAATCAGAGCATCTGGCAATTTATTTTAAAATGTGACGTGTCTAACATACCATTCTGTGTATTTCAATTCACTGTATCTGCATACTGACTGCTTTTATCATGAGGATATTTATCTGGAGGAACATTAAAATCTAATGATCCCGTAAGTGGAAAAAAAGCTTTTTTTTTTCTTTCCTGTTTTAAAAGAACCATTAGAATCAAATAGCTTTCATGCATATTTTCCTGAAGAGGCCTGCCTATGAACAGCAGTGTGAAATACAAAGGCTGCTCCAAAAGAATGCCTGCTATGATATGACATGGGTGATATGGCAGCAGAGGTTGAACCTGCCCACCAATACTACATTTTGGTGCTGTGTGACTGATGGCCAGTCTCAGCAGAGGGCCAGTCTGACACAGCAGCATCTGACAGGAGAGTGCACACGAAGCAAAAGGATGGAACTGAATTCCTCCATGTGCAAACAATGGCACCCAGAGACATTCATCAACACTCGCTGAACATTTACAGAGATGAAACAGTGGATATGAGCACAGTGTGGTGGTAGGTGGTGCTTTTCAGCAGTGCTGACAATGGGTCACCTCCACTGCTGCAGATTTGTACAGGAGTGGCATGCAGGCTCTCATTCATCGCTTGGGAAAATGCATTGCTGATGGTGGTGACTGTGTTGGAAAAACAGTGTTTTGTAGCTGAGAATTTGCTCTATCAAATAGTGTTATCATGCTTTTTGCAGCTGTTTTAGTTTCCATGGAAATAAATAGGAGGCTGTACTTTCAGAGCAACCTACATATTTTGTTATAATATTTTTCATATTACTGTGTGTGTGCATAGACCTGTTGTGTATTCTGACACCAGCTTTCCTTTATATAAATATTCCATGCAGGTTACAGGAGCGAGGAGAGGAATGAGGTGAATAAACAATCCTAAAGCCCAGCACCTTCTGTAAGCCAAGTCAAGCCCAAGATCAGCCTGAGATTCAGTCTCCCCTCAGCTGCACAGAAAATTCAGCTGTGCAAAAAATGCCTTCTGTTTTATTCCTGCACAGAAACCAACACTAGCACGTTCTCTGCACTGAATGAAACAAAGATGTCATGAATTAACAGTGAACCAAATAACCAGGTCATTCTTGTGTGCTTGATTTTACAGCTTTTGAATATTTCACATATACAACTTGTGGAACTTTTCCTCCAAGTTTTACCACCTCTATGACAAGTAAAACACAGCAAGATTTCTAGCAACATTTTGCTAAGCTGGTAGAAAAGTAACAAACCACAAGAAGTTCCTCATTTCGTTTGACACATTATATAAATCTGACTTCTAAGCGCAGCTAAAAGAGGAAGCTTACAATCAAGCTTGCAGTTTTAAGCATAAAGATGACAGAAAATATAAGTAGGGCTTGTGCAGGACAGTGAAACTTGCCTGTTTGGAAAAGATCATCCAGAGACTGGGAGTCAAGATTCTCTGTGTCTTACATTTAAAACTTTCATACGTTCATATAGAAAATACATGCTATATATACACACTTTGCTACTTGCTACTTGGTTGTAGTAGCCACGTGTCACAATTAGCAGTCATTTAGATTGTTTTCTCACAGACAGGAGCACACACGTACAGAAAACAGAGACTGTTTACTATTACAGATGTAAGAGACACAGCTCCAAAACCATAGCTGTATTGTGATGGAACATATGCCAGATAGCATATGCTTCAAATAACACACCAACACAGTCCACTGTTCAGAACAGAATCTCTCTCGGTTTGCAATCAAGATTACTATCTAAAAGTTCATTTTAAAATAAACGAAAATTATATTAACTGGAAAAGAATACAAACAATCAACGAGTTGTACTTCAGTGTAACCGCACAAAGACATGACTGAAGACATCTTCTTTGATATTCCACAACAAAGCCATCAGCTATAAAGGTTTTCAAGAAACTAAACAGCAGCAACTCATTTTAATATTCTTCTTCATCCTAACTGGGAAACATTTCATAATGAGACAGGAAACCAGATATAAGCTACAAAGAATGACAGAACAATTAAGCTCTTTGCTGGTCTTCCATCTCTTGCTCTGTACAAAGACTTACACAGCTCGTTCTTTAAACAAGCACAGTTGTACTCTGTTGCCCAAATGAATGTTGACAGTTAAATATATATATATTTTTTTATAACTTGAAGAAATGTTTTAATTTAACTTGGCTAAAAATTACAGTTCAGTTAAATTCTGGATAGTATTACAAATTCTTTCCATTATTTTTAACAATGCTCCCTTATTGCATAGTCAGAATATCCAGTTACAGAAAAATACACCCGATTGATATTTCTAAGGATTTTACTTAAAGTTAAAGCATGAGCCATTCTTCTGTGTTTATAACTAAGGACAGATAAAACCCATCTGATTACAGGTCTTCCTTTCATGCTTTTCAGCACTTGAGCTTAGAATCATAGAGGTTGGAAAAGACCACTATGATCACCAAGCCCAACCCCAGCCTATCCCCACCATGTCCACTGACATGTCTCAGTGCCACATCTCCACTGTTCTTGAACACCTCCCTGCACGGTGACTCCATCACCTCCCTGGGCAGCTCTGCCTCTGCCTCACAGATCTTTTGGAGAAGAAACGTTTCCTAACATCCAACCCAAACCTCCCTTAGCACAACTCAGTGCCATTCTCTCTTGTCCTGTCACTGTTACCAGGATAAGAGACCCCCACACTGCTACAATCTCTTCTCAGGGAGTTGTAGGGAGTGATGAGGTCCTCCCTGTATATCCTCTGCTGTAGACTGAACAAACCCCGTTCCCTCACCTGCTCCCCAGAAGACCTTCACAGCCTTGTTGCCCTTCTCTGGACACACAAGAATGAGCACTGAGCATGACCAGGACAGCCAGCAGCTGTTGTCTGGTCCCACTGCAGTGATGAAGGGCACTTCACCCTCTGAGAACAACGGTGCACGGATTTCAGCATCATTACTGAAAATGCCTCAGGAATTCAAGGTGTGGAAACCGCTTTATCCACCAGCTCCTGCAGCTGAATTATTTCCAGCACTGATTCAAGAGGGATATATCACACTACTGCCAGTCACTTAATCCAAATAAGCCTTAGAGTGCAGGATGTACCACAGCCCCACCTTAATCACACACCAAGGACTGTGGCACCGAGGGAAAGAACTTAGGTAGGATCCAGTTCCTGTTTGTACTGCTATCACAAGTCATTTACTACTTCAACACACAAATCATCAACTAACAAAGAGCAGGAAGGTTTTCCAGGAATATATATCTGCTCTTTGTCAGCAAGTAATTCCATTTACGTTATTACTGCAATTCATTGAAGTGACTAAGGCACCACAAAGCCTGCTTTCACAAGTAGAGTCTTTAAGAGACCACTGTCAGACATTAAAATTCTCCTCGTGTTATATATCCTGAGATTTGATATAACATGCATTTTTTCCTGGGAAGCATGGCTTAGGAGCATCATACAAGGAGCAACTGACTACAGCTTTTTTGCAGAGGCTGGGTAGGTGCATTTAAGCAACAAGAAACAGATGTGGCCATGCTGCCTTCTCCTTGGATTCATCTTCAGTAGAAACCCATTATCTCTTAGAATATAACTCAGCCAATAAAAACAAGACTTCAAATACTATTTCCTTAATGGGACAATATTTGATAACATTGGGATCTTCTGTATTTGCTTAATTAGATCCATTAGACATATGCCTTGGTACACAGAACAGGAAAACAAACTTAAAATCATTATCTCTTCTGAGAAACAGAGCTGGACAGGCACGCAATGCTAGAGGGAAACAACAACTGGTAAAATCCACTGGGGAAAAAAACCCAAAACACTTCATTTCCAGAAATAAAACATTACTTGTCAATGACAGTGGAAGAGCTGGCTGTGTCAGTATGCGTAGGCTTTTATTCCAGATGACCCTCAAAACTGCTGCTAGCCTACAGCATGTAGAGATGTAGAGACCACAAGCTCAGACAGAGGACAGAGGGCTCAGTGCCAGTCTCCACACTAATGAAATCACCTCTGCAGGCTCTGCTAGGTGGGGGAGAGAGGCTATTGCTGCATCAGTACTGCTGCCATTTGGATGCTCTTTGAAACGCAAGCTTGAAAACTGCTCAGATACTTGGGGCACATGTATGTGGTGGGGGACTGGCTGCAGGCAGGAATAAATGTAGAGCAGCTCTGAGACTTGCCTGGCCGAAAGACATTGATCACCCAGAGCCAGTTCCAAGCAACGTAGGGCTCCTGTGCATTTTTTTTCCCAGTTAACATCTTTAAAAAAAAACTTCATTGCATATGGGGCAAATGCAGGTTGCCTCTGCTGCATGCAGCTTTGGGAAGCGCAGCTTCTTCCCCTATGTTTAACAAAAAAAAAAGAAAAAGAAAAGCTCGCCATGAGAGCAGCAGGAACAAAAATGCCCTCAGCATCAGCATCCTGAGGTTGCAATTGCATGTGTGGGTCTTAAAGACACCAAACTACTTGTGAAGGCCACCTAGTCAATGTTCTATGGCAAACAGCAGCTTCAAACAGGACTACAAGGGCATCTCTGCAGCCCTGTGGTTTCTGGACCCTCCCTCCTAAGCATGCTAACCAACGTCTCTCCCAATGGCTGCAGATACAATCAGTCCCACACTAGATGAGCTGTTCATACAACATTTCCTGGAGGTAGGCTGTGCCCCACCAGTGCTATTTATTAGTGTCTCAGAGCTCTTCTGACAATTAGAATTAAGACAAAATCAAATGCAACAGCCTGCTCGCATGCATTTGAAACACTGATCTTACAAAAATGTTCACCCCAACCTGCTCACCCCAACACATTTATAATTTGGAAATCCTAAATGACCTTAACAATACTTTGTAATCAAAGTACAAAGATCTTCATTAAAATCTTAGAGTCTTCACCTAATCCATGGGGATGGTCTTTTATTCAAGTTCCATACTGCATCCAGTATTACTTCAGTTTATGTTTTATTGAGCTGTAATGCAGCTGCAGTGGGGATTAAACTGTTGGCTCACAGAAAAGAGATGTCAATCAGTGTGCATGCTGTAATACATTTTATTGATAAGCCTGCAGTTTAAAATTTTCTCCAGTGTGTAACAGATCATCTTAAACATCATTCTAACCTGTAGAGCCTTTGGAGTCATTGCCAAGGAGACACTAACCAGGTCAGTGGGCATCCAGTGGATGTGTCAATATTTCCAGGTTTGGGTTACTCTGACTTCTGCTAAGCTTCCTGCTTGGACAGGACTTAGAACACACATGCTGAGTACATTACATGACTGCTACTGCAGATCACAAAAAAAAAAAACAAAAACAAAAACATGCATGGTGAAGGTTCAGGCAAAATTACATCCTTCCTGCATTTCTAATCTTATTAAGCTTGATTTCACATAGACTTGTCCAGTGGATTGTTTCCATGCTCCTCTATGCAATGTTCTCTGCTAAAATCACTTTCTCACTTGAACATGAAATCCAACAACAATTTCTGGGAGGGAGTTTATATGCAGCAATTTTTGTTCACCTGAATGCAAAAGAGATCCTAGCATTTGTTTTTAAAAGCTGGTGAAGTTACCAGATTTTTTTTCTCCTGCCTGCCTGCCTTTACCATCAGAGCGTGCATCTGCCAGAAACAAGAGTTTGGACACAATTCCCCAGCACATCACTTCCTAAAATAATTTGCAGGTGGTGTCATTTTTCTGTGGCACAAAGGCTCATCTGATGACAAAGGAGGACGAAAGGCCGATTAAAACAGATAGCCACCACATGAACCACAACCAGAGCCCTTCTCCTGTGGTCAGATAGCACTTCCTGCAAATCTACAGCACCAAGCACAAAAAAAAAAGCACTCCCTCCCCTCATTCCATCCTAAAAACCATCTCCAGCAGAAGGAAAACTGAGAATAATGGGGATTATTCTGTCTGGCCTTTCTGAAAGGCTCTGTGCTTACAGAACAAGAATGAAAGAACAGAACAAGCTCAACCACTGATAGTCACAGCTATACCTCCTGAGTACTCAGATTGTGAATAGATTACAAGAGCTTGGATTCTCAGCACTAAGCATTAAAAAAAAAAGAAGTGCTGTCCCTTTCCTGAGTAATAGTTTCCAAATTACCTACATTATTTAAAATAGAAAGAGGAAGAGATGCATAAGAGGAGGCAATGGAAAGCACTTCTCAGAAAGCACAGACAGGCACTGGACAGGATGCAAAAAGAGGTGAGAAATAAAAAAAAAAAAAAAGGAAGTATTCTCTTAATAGCAGACATGCTTGCATCTATGAGGTTCATACACAAGGATTTAAAATACAAATAAATTATTCATTTGGCCTTTACTCAAATGAAATATATATTTTTTAAAAGTCTTTTCATACAAGCTTTTCTCCCCTCGAGTCAAATTCATCGCTATGGTTTAGAAAACATTTTGCCACTCGGGGTGGAGGCAAAGAAATGTTACTTTTCCAGTCCTTCTTAAGCATGCAGCTATGCTACAGACAAGTTTGACAGGTTCAACCTTTTTCAAATGAACACGCATACACACATGCCCCCTGAGATAGCTGCAGTAGAGACAAGCTACCTTCTGTAACAGCCTATGAATCTTTGCAGGTTAAGTTATTCAGCCTAAAATGGTTTCTTCGTCATTCCTCCCAAAGGAGCCAGATTCAGAAATAAGAACTTTCAACAAATGGAAGCCATTTAATGCAGCACTGCTAAGGAAAGAGAGGAAAAGGAAAGAGAAATCCAGATAGAACAGAACAAATACCAGATGGCAATACAAAGAAACTTGAGGGAAAGAATTAAAGAAAGGAGAGAAACTGACAAAGTGACAGCCCCAGAATTGGTGGCATGATCTGGCCTGCTCTGAAGAGAGCAAGCATGTGATTGTGATTTTTTCCTCCTCCTTCCTCTTGCAATACAGTAAATGAGAACGGTGTTTATCAGGTTTCTGCAATCACTCTGGGAAAATTACCTGCTGTTGTGGACTATTGCTTCACATTTAATCTCATTTCACTTAGGAGAGTTAAAAACAGAAGTCAGATCAGCTTATATTTTGAGGGCATGCAGAAAAAAAGTTACAGCCTTACCCTGAATGCAGAAGGGGAGAGACACCAGCCAAGCTTACTGTAGTGCTGTGCAGGCAGCGTTCCTGTAAGCACATCAGGCCATGGACTAACTTGCTTTATAATGAGCCAAGCGCGGAAAACAGAATTTACATCATGAATTCATCTTGATTTTTGCCGACTGTACCTCGATTGTTTGCACCTTAAAGTTTCATTAACTTTGCTAATTTCCACAGTTACATTTGTAGATTAGCTTCCTGTATAGCAAGGCATAGGTACCCCAGCAGCAAACCACATGAAATATTTAAATCACGCACTTGAATCATATCACATCTTGCCATATATTGTGATTTGCAGCCAATTTCTGACTCAAGGCTCTGCTTTCCTTCCTTTCACAGCACTATTGTATGTTATCTGCCGTATCACATTCTGAGCAATAGGTGGAGTTGAGTTTTCCTACCTGGGAGAACAGTTCCTGTAGACATAAATCAGGCAACACTGCCTCTGCCAGGATCTGGGAGCAAACAGCTGGAAACCACTGCAGCCAACTCTAACTCCGCAGACATGTTTAATAGCATCAGAGAGATCAGCATGTAAAGGAGACAAGTTTACAGACTACACAGCTTGAAGGGATACAGAAGCAAGATTGTTTTACCATCTGGTCATTCGTCACTATTTTGACAACTTATGTTACACACTGACATCTGACGGTGAGAGGTAAGCTTCCAGTCTCAGCGTACCAGACAGCAGGTCTTCCTCTCAGCACGTCCTGAAGGAACTGGCTGATGTTGTTGCCAAGCCACTCTCCATCATATCTGAAAAGTCACAGCTGTCAGGTGAAGTCTCCAGTGACTGAAAAAAGGCAAACAGCACTCCCACTTTGAAGGAAGGGAGAAAGGAAGACTGAGGGAACTACAGCGAGCCTCATGTCTGTGCTTGTGAAAATCATGGAGCAGATCCTCCTGGAAGCTGTGATGTTTAGGCACATGCAAGCTGAGGAGGTGATCTGAGACAGCCAACACAGCTTCACCAAGAGCAGATTGTTGGCTCACCGATCTGGAAAACTTCTATGATGGAATGATGATGGAAGGGCAACTGATGCCATCAGCCTGGATACATACAAGGCCTTTGACACGGTCGTGCACCACATGCTTATTTCTAAATTGGATAGATTTGGATAGATATGGATAGGAAGGCCAGACTATTCAGAGGATGAAGAAATGGTCAAAAACAGGTTGTGGTCAATAGCTCCATGTCCAGTTGAAGGTCAGTCACAAGTGGGGTCCCGCAGGGGTCCATCTTGGGCCTTGTGCCTTTTAACATCTTTATCAATGACACAGACAGTGGCATCGAGTGCACCCTCAGGATCTTGCTGATGACACCAAACTGAGTAGTGTACTTAGAAACACAGAACCATTAAAGTTGGAAAAGACTACTGAGACCATCAAGTCTAACCACCAACCCATCATCACCATGCCCACTAAACCGTGTCCCCAAGTGCCACATACCCACATTCCCTGAACGTTCAGTCTCCCTGCAAATGTATTGATTCCACAAGAAAGAATAGATTTCATTAGTCATTAATTCCTTGGATTCAGAACATGACTCTACATGCCCTTTCTAACTGGAATGCGTACAATCATTTATCAAAAGCAGCAGTTTCCAACCACAGTGATGTTTCTTAGAAGTTATTTGCGGGAAATAGCAGGCCTTTAAAAGCAGCACTGTGTTTAGCAGAGAGAAATCACAGCAAGTTACACAACCAAGGGGACTTGTACAGGCTTGAAAAGTAGGTTCACATGAACCAGAAGTGGTTCAAGTAGGCCAAGTGCAGCATTTTGCACTTGGATTGGGAGCAATTCCAGCTAAGTGTACATTAGGAGAAGAACTCCTTGAGAGCAGTCTGGTGGAGGTTGGGGGTCCTGGGGGATGAAAAGCTGGACGTGAGGCAGCAGCACGTTCATCACCCAGAATACAAATTGCATTCTGGTCTGCATCAACAGAGCAGTGGCAGCAGGGACATGGAGGGGATTGTCCCCCTCTGCTCTGTTCCTGTGAAGCCCCATCTGGAGTAATGCACCCAGGGCTGGAGCCTCCAGCATAAGAAAGATGTGGAGCGCTGGAATGGGTCCAGAGGAGGATCCTCAGAGGGCTGGAGCACCTCTCCTATAAAGAAAGACTGAGGAAGTTGGGCTTGTTCAGCCTGGAGAGTGATCCCAGCAGACCCCATTGCATCTTTTCAGTATTTGCAGAGAACTTATAATCAGGAGGGAGCCTGACTTTTGACATGGTCTGATACTGATAGGACAGAGGGGAAAAGGTTTTAGACTAAAAAAGGGGGAGATTTAGGTTAGATGTTAGGGAAAGTTTTTCCATCGGAAGGCAGTGAGGCCTTGGCACTGCTGCAAAGAGATCTGTGGGTGCCCCATCTCTGGAGATAGATACTCAAGGCCTGGTTGGATGGGCCCTGGGCAGCCTGAGCTGGTGGGGGGCAATCAGCTCACAACAGGGGTTGGGGCTGGATGGGCTTTAAGGTCCCTTTCAACCCATGCCATTCCACATATGATTCTGAGTACAAAGTGGGTTTTCTTCCTGTCAGCTTAGTGAAACAAAATTATGTTCCCCAAACCACAAGCAGTCATCCTAGTTGCTAAAAGCAGAGCCTTTATGAGGGCAAGAGAGCAGTAAGCCAAACTCTGCACTGTGGGAACTGTTCTGTATGGGTCCTGTTCCCACCATGGTGCTGGAAACCACCACCAGTGCCTGGAAGCAAAGGCCAGGCTGGAATGGCTCAGCAGGAATCACTCCTCACTTTCCCATGAGGACTTAAATACTATGTGCTGTACACAAAATGTTCTTAGAACTGAATCTAATACATATTTTCAGAAAAAGTTAAAGACTTACTGAAACAGGCAAAATATCAAAGTGTTCTCCAATCAAATCACACTAAATATTTATGACTGCTTTCATTAGCCCAGAGGGAATTCTCCATTTCAATGAAACTAGATCAAGTCACCTCTTGGTAGAGCTGGCCAAGCAATCAAGTTTTCCAGTCCATCAGCTTTCCACTGCTGTGCCTCCACAGACCACTGGCACTGCCCTTGAGAGCAGGACACGCACAGCAGTGGTTTCCAGAGCTCACAAATACACACCTCAGAACTGTTGGCACTCTGCAACACTTACCTCTGTGTTTCACTGCCACAGGCTCCAACAGTGAGACTCAGGTGTTCCAAGATAGCGCATGTCACCAAAAAGCTCATGTTCAAAGTTCAAGTCGCCCCTTCTCCCATGGCTGTTAGTCAAACAGGGGCTACCTTATATTAATAAGTTCCTTACAGTTTGTCCACTTGAGCTAGAAAATTTCTCCAGTACTTATGTTTCATTACAGGCTGTTTAGATATTTCCATGACGTCATAAAAACAATCCAGTAAACAAGAGCACTTCTGCTAAGCAATGAGCGACCAGCATCCTTCTAGCCTTGCTCTCAGCAAGCCACAGCCAGATCCATTGCTTTCTCTTCACCTTGTAGACATAGCAAACAGAAGCACATGTGGCACACATGCAGCCACATGTCACACAAGAGGAGTGATATCCAGAAACCCATTTGGGCATTCCTTCTGGCTCCTTATAGCTCTTCAGCTGTGACATGCAGTATAACAGCCTCTAGCTTCAGGGACCCATCAGGAAAGCACAAGTCTGGCTACACAGGGATCTCATACTGGAAAGAAAAAAGCACACAGTGCAAACACAAGGGGTGCCCTGTGCAGAAGTAAACAGTATAAAAGAGCAATAGATTCTTAATCTCAAAGCCTAAGACTGATGGGTTTGCATGTTGCAAGAGGACAGGTTTAGATCAGATATACGGAAGACTTTTCTCCCCAGAGGTTGGTGAGGCCCTGGCACTGCCGCCCAGAGCTGTGGTGCCCCATCCCTGGAGGTGCCCAAGGCCAGGTTGGATGGGCCCTGGGCAGCCTGAGCTGGTGGGGGGCAGCCCTGCCCACAGCAGCAGTTAGAACTGGATGGACTTCAAGGTTCCTTCCAACCCAACCCATCCTATGATCCTAGAAAAGCCAAACCTGTAACTCAGATGTATTAGTAGGGCACTAATTTCTGACCTCTCTCCTTTCTCATTTCTGCCTCTGTGCAGACATGGACACGTGCACACACCATACATTTCACCATCTATAAGATTTATGCCACACTACCAAGATGTGTGGTTTCTTAATTCTGTAGAAAAAGGACGTTATACACATTTAGTTTGTTTTGAGAAAAGAAAAAAAAAGCTAAAGTGAGGCTTAATAAAGAAATACTGAAGAAATCACAACTACTTCAAATAATAAATATTTGTACAGTGTTTGAAGATGCAAAACTAAAGAGTATTTATGCAAACAGTACACCAATTACACTTGAACCAGAAATGGCAAAAAGAGCATGAATGAATCACACATCAGACACGACAGTCTGAAGAGAGACAGCAGAGTCACATGCAAAAAAGACTCAGAGTAAACACATCTGTTGCTCTCCTGCCTTTTACCAAGATTCTACTCCAATGCCTGCATGTATCCTAAAAGCACATTTCACAATCCTGACATCACAGTTTATGGAAACCGCAAAGCATGAAAACTACCCACCAAGCTGAGTTAGGAATCTTTTGGCAGAGATACAGATACGTATTGACAAGAAAAAGAATTTAACCTTATTTGGAAAAACAAGGAATTGACTCTAACTATACTTGCACTGCAATTATTGCTGCTAGAACCGAGAGAAGCAGCTTTCCAACATACATTAACATCCTAAATGAGAGAATTATGAAATACATCCTTCACAATTGAGGTCTTCCAGTTTCCAGTCTGGTATGACATTAGAAGTACTTGATAAGCATGTGGAGAAAAACTTACTGTGTTGAAACTATTTATCATTATTTATAATGATTAAGAAACAAAACAACTAAGTAAAATATTTGAAATGCTTAAGGCTTTCCCTTTAAGGAAGTCACTCATTTCACCTTGTCCTGAAGATGAAGCTCGTCTGGGGATGAATTTGAGGCCTTTTCAGTAAGCTGTAACCAAACCTTCCACCAAAGGAGGAGCTCACACAGAGCACAGAAAGATGTGTTTTGGTTATGCTGAAATTCATTAGTCCAGCCTGGCTGCTTTCCATTGGCATTAGCAAGAGCCTAATCTGACTGAAGACTAAAGAGTTGGATCTTGCTTTTGAAGTTCATTGCTATAAATTAAATGCTTCTACTTTTCTTAATTAGTGTTTGTCAAACACATGCTTTTTAGAATATATCTTTTAGAATATATCTGAAAAGGGGAAGACTCCCTTAGGATTCACACGTAGTTTTCTGCCTTTATTTCAATAAAACTTATGCTCCATTTCCTATTCCCAAAAAAATGGTGGAAATGCTGAAGAAGGTAATGAAGTCACTGCTATCTTTTCAGTTCCAGTTGTTTTCTAAACTAACAATAGTTGCCTTCCTACTATAATTCAGGCCATGAAAAGGGGGAAAAAAACATAAGTTGTCTCTTTTTCCCCTCTGTTTGACACATTAATAAGAACTAAAAGAAAACCAATCAAATATCCACACAGTAATTGAGAAAAAACAGACTTATTTTGAGCAATGCAAAGCTTAACACACCTATTAGATCAACAATGCAAGTTTGCCTCCTCCTTTTAATTTACCACTTGGCCATAGATAAGACCTCGATAACTCAAAAGGTGGGCCCATGTGAACCTACTGAGGCTCGACAAAGCAAAATGCAGGGTTTTGCAGTTGGGTCAGAGTCATCACAGATGCATATACAGACTGGGAGAACTCCTGGAGAGTAGCCTTATAAACATGAGAAATCAACTTTCTCTTTACAAGGATAGATAGTGATAGGACACGGGTGAACGGCTTTAAACTAAAGGAAGGAAGATATAGATTAGATGTCAGGGGAAGTTTTTCACTGAGAGGGTGGTGATGGAACAGGTTGCCCAGGGAGGTTTTATATGCCTCATTCCTGGAAGCGTGCAAGGCCAGGCTGGATGGGGCCATGGGCAACCTGCTGTAGTACTTCACCTAGTGGTTGGCAACCCTACTTACAGCAGGGGGGTGGAACTTGATGATCTCTTCCAACATGAGCCATTCTATAGATCTATGAAGATGACACATAAATGAAATAGGTCAAGTAAACCATTAAATATGAAGTACATGATTTCCAGTGACATTGCACATTTATGCTATATCAGTACTTCACAGTCCCAAATGAAATGAGTCTAGGATTGGTCTCATAAGGAGGTGATCTTTCACCCTGTCTCGAACCTTGAGTTGTGGAAAATACTACTGCTTAAGTGAACGATGCTATACCAGAGTCCTTGTTTCTGCCTGCACTCAGTAACTGCAGTCATCACTGCACAGCAGCAGGAGCACCACAAAGGTTATTATTCCCACGTGGAAAGGAGAATTGCTGCCTACCCTACTTTGTCTGAATGACAGCCCAATTTATAGAAGTCTGCTCACACTACAGATTTCATCACCTCAGCATCCTCTAGCACCCAGCAAAAGCATTGCCATCTAAGTGTCTCTTCAGCAATTAAAATAGTAATGGAAACAGAATGTGAAAGGCTTAAGCTTAATAAACCATTGAGTTTTACAATCAGAAAAACTGAAAATGATGACTACTAAAAGAAATCCAGAATGATGAGAGCATACTGCTCTTATTAACTGGCACATACGAGCAGACAATTGCTGCTCCAGGCAGTGAAGCACCACACTACTACATTAAGTGTCCTCCAGCTGTCTAACAGCCTGCAGCCAGCCCTCCTCACCCATTCCTTCTTTCAAAGAACTTCTCTCCACTTCAGTGTTCTTCCTGCAACTGGCAGCTGCACCAGCCCTGATCTGAACTGATTACATACACACAAACTGAAAGCAAAAATAACAAACATGGGAGGAACCCTAAAAAGAGCAAACATTTTTGTCACTGTAGTATAGTAGATGGCATTTAAAGTAAGCATTCAGCTCTCTACTGTTCTATGATGATGCTGAAATTTAAAAAGAAAGAGATAACATTAGGCATAAAGAACAGAAAATGAAGGGGTAGCTGAGCTGTATTCAGACTAGTGAGCTATGTAATAGGGGTGCTTTACTCAATTAAAAACAAAATAAAAAAGCCTATGGTTGTTATTCAGCTGTCCCAGGCACGCAGCAGTTTAGTTCATCGTTTTCCCATGCATGTCCAATTACAACACAGAAAATATATCTTCCTCCCCTCACAAAATTATATGCTAAGTTATTGTTAGCACATTTTTTCCTAGCCCAATAACAAATGAAGTAGTCCAAAATAAGCACAGCTGTAAGAATGAAAGGTTTGAAACTATGTACCAAGCTAATGTGCGTAGAATGTATCTGATATGGACAGAAGACTATTTTGATACTGATACTATTTTACAGGTTAACTGCTCACTTTCATAAGAGCTGATAAGAATAAGCATATCCAATGATCTCTGTTAGCAGATGCAGGCACAACAGCAATTCTAACCATCAGAAAACAAGCCATCTTCCACATCAACTTTCCCAAACTGTTTTATCTCAGCCTTTGCACTGAGGCTGCTCTGCCTCTGAGGTTGCAGGAGCTTAGACTTGCATGGTAACTACAAAGCATTCAATAAAAGGAGCCCGTGACCAACCCAGGTATTTGAAGGTTCGTAACTTACTGAGAGAAGGAAAAACGACAGCTTTCTTGACACATTGCAAGAGGCAAGAAGGTGGTTTTTTTTCCCCTGCCACCAATGGCTGCCAGAGGAAATCCTGAAGAAGATACAAAGGCCTCTTTTTCCACAGTGAGTAAATTCTGAGTGAGTAAATTTTACATCTATGTTTCTGCTCTGACTTGTCACATGAGGGCAGCCTCTTTTATGAAGGCCAGTAGCTTCAAGGTGGGGCTTGAAGTGAAAACTGAATGCTAGTAGCACCGCAGAGCCACACAGGTAAGATACCATCTCCTCCTGTTTGAATAACAGTGAGATGAAATACTATGGTCACCAGAAAAGCAGGTACAACTGTCGGACAGTTGCTTGTGAAAACAAGAGAAGGAAGAAGGGTACAGACTGTTATGTCACGTGCACATAGTATGGAAGCATTTCATATGTCGCACATCAAACACTGGGTTGTCACATGTTCCTTATGTACAGTTTAATATTTTACCAGCAGCATACTGGTGTAGTTGTTACAGATGGTAACGCCTTCAGTAAAAATACATATTGATAATCGAATATAACAACATATTTAGACTCCTCGTGCTGACTTTGTGCTCATTCAGGCAACCTACAATTCTGAAGCACAGCCAGAGCCACGACACCTCCAGCACCACAACCAGCACGCACAGTAATCCCAGTAGCCTGCTGCCACCAAAAGGAAAAGAGCAGAATTACTGCAGATGGAAAGGCATTACTTCTCTTACCACAGGAACTAACTCAGCAAATTCAGCTGCCATAAGGAAGAGACAAATTCGGTATTTTCATCAAGGTGAGGTCTTTGAAAGCCAAAAGCTGGGAGAACCTCCGGGAGCTGATCTCCCCCAGTTTCTCAATGCTTTGAAGTCTGATGGGATAGGAGGCTGGGAAATACACAACTGAGATGCTGCAACTCTCCAAGGCCAGCCCTCCAGAGCTTTGTTCTACCTCCTAGGAAACACCACACAAGGAATTACATTTCTCAAAAAAGTTCACATGATGTGAAAGCAGTACAGTAACATGACTGTTCCATGAAATAAATTGGGCACCTTAGAAAGGGATCAGATGATTGTAAATGTTCTGCAGAAAACTACACAGTTCTACAGAAGAAATGGATCATTAAGACAGCTTTTATAAATAAACCAGGAGTATACAAAGATATGGGGGGATAGGAGGGTGCAATTAAATACTTGTTGCTGCAGTAAATCCTGTGGTCTCTATTTCACCTCCCTGTTTTCCTCGTGCTCCAGAAATTACCAAGCTTTGCACATATGGAATGTGGGAGGGGACATGGAAGCCCTTTACCTTCACCAAGCCCTGATACAATGAACTGGCTAATTTACCATAGTGACTTCTGATTACTACTTAGAGGACACCGAGTACCACGGAATTAAATAGTCACAAGGGCAATGAAACCTTCTGCCTCTAACCATGAACCGACAGCACACGTATATAACAGGGAAAAAACTCATCATCCCATCTAACGTAGGTACTCACACCCCTACAAGGTCAGCAAAAGTCGATGTAAGACAGGGAGTCTTTTCCATACTGGCAATACAAAGGACCTCGGCCCTCCCTTCTGGCTGCTCGACACCGCACCCGGGTGTTAAAGACGCCCAGCCAGGGCTGCGCTCCCACTCACGGCCCCGCCCGCCCGCCCGCCGCTACCTGCAGCAGGCCGCCCATCTTGGCGCGCAGGGCGCGGAACTCCTCCGGCGCCGCCTCGGGGTAGAGCTGCCCGCGCAACAGCTCCTCCGTGATGTCGGCCTTGCCGTAGTAGGCGGCCTGCGCGATGCCGCCCAGCAGCGCGCTCAGCGCCTTGCCGCCATCGGCCGCCGGCGGCTGCTGCTCGGCCGCCGCCATGTTGGAGGGGCGGCCCGCGCCTCAGTCCCCGCCTCGGGAAGGGATGCCGCCGCACCGCCTCACTGCGCGCCACCCGGCTGGGACGGGCCTGGGCGCTGGGGCGCTGGGGCGCTGGGATAGCAAGCGTCTTTTGAAGCTTTAAAGCGGCTGCGGACGCAGGAGATGAACCTCGGTCAGATGGGCTGTTCTGCGGGCACCCAGTTCCTGCTTCTGACCAAAATGCCAAAAACCCTTGGAAGGCAGCGTATGAACCAAAACAGAGTTCGTATTTAGTCTTTGAGAATGAGATACTAAATGAATTCATGACTTAAGTACTCAGTGTCTGCCTTCCATACTTGAGGGCCTGCTCAGAGCATGCAAAGCAATGGCCATGCTGCCTAAATCAGCACGTTTGCTACTGCAAAATAGAAAAAAAAGTGGAAGCAGGGATTTGTGTTAAGCGCCTTCCAGCAGCTCTGTGCATTTTTTAATTGTGTATGCCTTATCTGAACAGGCAAGCAGAAAAAATACAACTCCCCAGATTGAATCTCCACTGATTTTTGAGTGCAGAAACTGGTTGGGATAAAAGGAAGCGGGGAAGGCAGAGGAAAGGGAAGAGCAGGCAACATATGCTGCCTGAACTGCAGAACTGCTATGCATGGCCCCGTACCACTAGCTACAGGCAACAGTTCACACAAGGGTGGCTCTACCCCTCAGAACTCTTCCTTGCAATCTCGTCGTAGGAAGAAGCAGCTTGCTGGGGTGATGATCTGCTACAGCCTTGAACAGCATACTGCTCATGAGCCAGAGTAACCGCACAAGGGACAGCTGCAACCCAGACAGGGAATCAGCAGTAGCCCAGGTCACTTTACACAACAGCCTTTTGCTGCTCAGAACTGCTATAATCACTTTCCCACCTCTTCTGGGCAGTAGCAACAACTTCTGGCTATAAAGATGTGGAGAAAGGGATACATTCCCTACAGATTTCCCCAGAACAACCAGAAATGTGTTTTTTTTTTCCAAGGAAAAAGAATGTTCCTGATACTGCCTAAAATATAAAAACAATTCACTTACTCCTGCTGACTCTTGGAGTTTCAGACTATCTTCTTTCTTCTACATAGGACTGAGTCTGTATTAAGTCACTGAAGCTCCCTGCCAGTTGACTTTACCACATAGAAGCAGCACTACAACATCCACCCATGCTGATCCAGCAGCTTCAGCCTGAAGTTGAAGATCTGTTTTAATTGAATGGTTAAAGAAAGTAAACACTTCCCAGCCCTTGTATCTGCTGGGATGCAGTTCTATTCACCAGGATGCCAGTCAGCTGTGCAGCTGCTCCCCCTCTCTTCTCCCACTTCATGACTACATCCATTTTGTCCTTAGAAGGAAAAACTTGAATCAAAACAGCTCAATAGTTGTGATCGAGCCAGAGAAGATAACTTCTGCCACTGAGGCACAAAGGTGAGAAGCGCTGACAGGGAACCAAGTGCACTTTGCACACCACAGCACTAGTGCAGACGTTCGGGCTCATTCAGACAAACATTCCTCAAGCAAATGAGCGCTACTAAGAGTAATCAGGATTACTGCTTCAGGTCACCTCACCAGGAGATAACCTTCAATTCCTTACCATGGTATCACATTCTGTAAGCCAGGCATAAACAGAACTAAGAAAAAAAAAGGTTTTGTTTAGTTGATTTTATTGTTACATATTGATAACACATTGACACAGCTGATATCAGAGCAAACCCTTATGGGACAACTAAGTGCCACAAAGCACGTTATAGAACTGAAGATCAGTGTGAAGCAGCACAACATCTGGTTTAAAAAAAAAAAAAAAAGTCAGATGTCATGAAACCGTATATTATTAGACTTCACTTAAAGAATCTTGAGAGGCCAAGAGATCACAAGCTTCCCAAAGCACAAGAAAAGCTATGTGCAGCTCCTCGGTCGTCCCATCAGAACTAACCCCACGAGGGACTCTTTGCAAATTCAGTGTTTCAATGTTCTACGTATTTTGTGTTCTTCATTGTAAGAGAGCACAGAAAGCTGATCTATTCTACACACACATATACTGCTTCACTCTTCTGGGGCAAAATTACAATCACATTTTCCTATAGCTTTTAACAGCTATTTCAACCAGAATATATACACATGTATACAAAATGCCAAAATTAGGGCTTAAAGCAATTTCAGAGAAGTTTCCCAGTTCAGCTGTTTGTGCTCTTTATTTCAAAATCCAAAGTGCCAAATACAAGTAGCAAGAGTTTCCACTATTGCAATCTAACAAAAAAAAAAAAAAAAAAAAAAAAAAAAAAAAAAAAAA